>NC_041385.1:804762423-804763420 GCF_002162155.2 Triticum dicoccoides
TGTTGTAATTGTACGCATATCTGGGTTGTAGTATACTGAATTGTAATAGACTAATGTAGTCTTGTTTTGGACGAATTTCATTTGCTCTCTAGTATGTTCAAAACAATGATTGTGTATGTGATTTGAATACCCGTGAAATGGAAACATGACAAGAGGGTCCAAGTTATAATGGTTGTTTGACAAATTTCGAAATTTCTGACATGTGGGACATATTTTGAGATAAGCATGACATGTGGGGCCGGCTTACTAGTGGTACCCCAATGTATAATAGCTGAAACTATAAAAATCAAAGGACTAAAAAGGCTACGGCCCAAAAATAAAATGGCTTAAATGTTGGGCCTGGCCCATGTAGTTGACCAAAATTAATCAAGAAAAAATATATAAAAAGGCCGAATTGTTGGGTTAGGCCCATGTAGAAAACCGAATTGGACTGGGCTGAATCTTGTGCCACATCAGCTTGCCACGCTGGATGCCTACGTGGCCTGGGGAGGTTGCTAGTGACCAAAACGAAACAATAGACGTATTTTGGTCGTAAACGTCTTCGATCATTCCAGAAGAAAGGTCGCTATAGTCAGTTTATGACGGCCAGCTTTTGACCTTCTGTTTTTGGTCACAAAAAGGTCGCAAATAGAAATTTGTGACCTTTCAGTGACCAATAGTGGTGGTCACAAGTTCACATATTTCTTGTAGTGTTGGTGCCACGAACCGGGACCAACGCACTCCTTTGATCCCAGTTGGTGGCACCAACCGGTACCGATGACCCCCCTTTAGTCCCGGTTGCTACCACGAATCGGGACCAATGCTTCGTCTATATAACTAGCACTTGTGAAAATTTTCATTCAGTTCGTCTTCGCCGCCCCGACAACGCCGCCAGGCTTCCCCTCTGCGCCTCGTCATCGCCCCTGCCTCCGACGCCGTCCCGTGCCGCCCAGACGCCGTCGCCGCCCCGCGCCCCCGTGCCCCGACGCCGCCGGCCCTGCCTTCTCGTCGCCCGTCG
>NC_041385.1:804763430-804770453 GCF_002162155.2 Triticum dicoccoides
TGTTGTAATTGTACGCATATCTGGGTTGTAGTATACTGAATTGTAATAGACTAATGTAGTCTTGTTTTGGACGAATTTCATTTGCTCTCTAGTATGTTCAAAACAATGATTGTGTATGTGATTTGAATACCCGTGAAATGGAAACATGACAAGAGGGTCCAAGTTATAATGGTTGTTTGACAAATTTCGAAATTTCTGACATGTGGGACATATTTTGAGATAAGCATGACATGTGGGGCCGGCTTACTAGTGGTACCCCAATGTATAATAGCTGAAACTATAAAAATCAAAGGACTAAAAAGGCTACGGCCCAAAAATAAAATGGCTTAAATGTTGGGCCTGGCCCATGTAGTTGACCAAAATTAATCAAGAAAAAATATATAAAAAGGCCGAATTGTTGGGTTAGGCCCATGTAGAAAACCGAATTGGACTGGGCTGAATCTTGTGCCACATCAGCTTGCCACGCTGGATGCCTACGTGGCCTGGGGAGGTTGCTAGTGACCAAAACGAAACAATAGACGTATTTTGGTCGTAAACGTCTTCGATCATTCCAGAAGAAAGGTCGCTATAGTCAGTTTATGACGGCCAGCTTTTGACCTTCTGTTTTTGGTCACAAAAAGGTCGCAAATAGAAATTTGTGACCTTTCAGTGACCAATAGTGGTGGTCACAAGTTCACATATTTCTTGTAGTGTTGGTGCCACGAACCGGGACCAACGCACTCCTTTGATCCCAGTTGGTGGCACCAACCGGTACCGATGACCCCCCTTTAGTCCCGGTTGGTGCCACCAACCGGGACCAAATCCCTCTGCTTCCCGCCCTTTGGGCTGCTGAAAAGAGGCCTTTGGTCCCGGTTGGTGGCACCAACCAGGACTAAAGGTGGCATTCGTCCCGGTTGCTACCACGAATCGGGACCAATGCTTCGTCTATATAACTAGCACTTGTGAAAATTTTCATTCAGTTCGTCTTCGCCGCCCCGACAACGCCGCCAGGCTTCCCCTCTGCGCCTCGTCATCGCCCCTGCCTCCGACGCCGTCCCGTGCCGCCCAGACGCCGTCGCCGCCCCGCGCCCCCGTGCCCCGACGCCGCCGGCCCTGCCTTCTCGTCGCCCGTCGCCGCGTGCCCCTCACCGTCGTCGTGCCCTGCTTCATCGTCGCCCATCGCCGCGCCCCTCACCGTCGCCCGTCACCGTCGCCGCGCCCTTCACCGTCGTTGTCGCCGCATAATGAGCTCATATATATGAATTTTCCTAATTTAATTAGATGTGTAGTTAATTTGGATGTGTAGTTAATTGAGTTGTTGTAATTTGTTCATATTGTGTTGGAATTTTTTTCTGTTCATATATTTTTTTTTGTGATATTACTATTGAATATGCATGTTTGTATGTTCATATATATGCAAAGAATATGTCAATTTTTTATGATTTTTTTCTGTTCCTAGAACTTTTATGATTTTTTCTGTTGTAATTTTGTTCATACAATTTTAATGAATTTTTTGTTCATAGAATTTTCTTTGTCAATTTATGTATATGTTCATATTGTGTATGTATAGGAAAATTATGTATGATCAAAGTCATTTATGTATATGTTCATATTTAGAAGAAAAAGCAGGAGAGGAAAAAGGGAAATAAGAAAAGAAAGTGTTTAATATAATTAGTTAGAAAAATAATAGAACTAGTTAAACTAGTTTATTTTTAGTAAGTACTACTTTATTTTATTTTTAGTAAGTGCTTAGTAGTTGAACTAGTTGATTTAATAAAACTACTTTATTTTACTATAGAAGTAGTTTATTTTTAGTAAGTACTACTTTATTTATTTATAGTAAATGCTTAGTAGTTGAACTAGTTGATTTAATAAAACTACTTTATTTTACTATATATAGAAGTAGTTTATTTTTAGCAAGAAAATTAATAGAACTAGTTTATTTTTTTAGTTCAAGCAATTAATCCCGCATCGACGTCGATGATGCCTATCCCGCATCCTCGTCGTCAACTCGACGGAGGAGGCCGGCTTGATCAGAGGGGCCACGTCCGGGACTGGGCTCCGCCGAGCTAGTATTGGGAGGTGCTACCTTCCGGGGGGCGTAGGTTGGTGAGGAGCCAGCCCGTTGTTGATCCGATCCTTGTTTGGTGGCGGTCGCGTGCGCCAGTGACGGTGCCGAGGCTTCCGGACACCACAGAGGTGGTACGTCATCGTGTCAACGAGGAGGACGAGCACGTCCGTCGCTACATGGTTGCGTTGGAGGGCAGGTTCGACAATACCTGGCAGGTTCTTCAGGGTTCTCACTGGAGCTATGATCCTGTGATGGTCCCTTCTCTTTGGGTGTCCATCGCCCGCGACGATACCCGTCGGGCACTACGGTTCTAGCTGTATAAGCGATGCTATGTATGATAGTATTCGAGGAGTATTACTAGTGATAATATTCGACGATGTACGGACACAAGAGATGATGTACTTTATTTTACGATTTGGTTTTGCTTATTGAATGCTCAAATTGGAAAAGTACTCATACTTTGAATGCTAAAATTGGATAGCACTATGCAGAAATCTAGGAGCCCCCTCCATCATCCGCGCTGTCGTCCTCGTCACCGACCCCCCCCTCCGACCTCGAGGTGAGACCAGCCAAATCTCCATGTCAATATGAGTCCTATAATATGAGTCCTCGGGTTGACTTTAAGTCTGTCGAGTCTCCACCTATATGAGAGTTCGAAGAATCCCGACTGTTGTCGTGGGGGTAGCTTCTCCTTCGTTCCCGTGTGCTAGACACAATGTGTAATGCACTCGGGAACGAAAGGAGGAACTACCATCACCGTCGGTCGCAAATGTCATAGAGGAATCAGTGAGGTAGAGTCTCCAACCAAATATATATGAGAGGACGAAGAATCTCGACTGTTGTCATGGGGGTAGCTTCTCCTTCATTCCCGTGTGCTAGACAATTTGGTGTAATGCACTCGGGAATGAAAGGAGGAGCTACCATCACCGACGGTCGAATATATACACCACATGAGCTGAGAGTTTTTTAGTACATATATTTAATTGTACAAGTTTAATATTTGAATTATGAACATAGGAAATGTCGTACTCGGACGATGAAAACCGCCCGGGGGAGTGCGACTGGTGCCACGACGACCGAGGTATGTGCGACAGGTTCCTTGAGCTGGACGAAGATCGGTGCTTCAACATTAAGCTCGAGGAGACCTTCGCTGTTGAAACGGTACGCAACGACGACAATAGTTTTTTTTCGTAATCAAGCACGACTTCAACTATTTTAACGTGTACTTTTCATCTTTTCCAATTCGACTAGCTTATCCCATGCTATGCAAGATGCTATGTCTTGGAGAGGATGGGTTTTGAAGACCATGAAAGTATGGAAACAAAGAAAATTCACCAAAGGACCCATCATGGTGTGGATTTTGCAGTAAAGTTGTACAATTCTGAGAGTGTAACCCATTTTGGTTGCAAAAATTGGGAAGCACTTTGCAAGATGTATGGTTTTGATGAGGGTATGCTTGTCACCATGGATCTTGGTGATCCTGAAATCGAGCTAGACAATATGGACATTTGGGTCCTTGTTGATATGCTTCCAATTCTTCCCCTATGTGAGCTTCTCAAGCATAGTATTTAAGTAATTTATATTGTTTATTTCAAAATAGTTGACAGCTTATTTTCATTCTTCAAAGAATGTGCGGAAGATGGTAGACAAAACCCACTACACCAATGGCTCCGAATTAACTTATAAGGAGAAAAATCATCTGATCACATTTTGTAATGATCTTGAGAATTACAATATCTACAATCAAACTCCTCAACATTATGGTCAATACGTGCCACTAGTGCGTGTTGAACTACAGTAACTACCATGGAGATACCCTGGTAAGATTTTTTACTATTACGACATCCATGCATCTTTTGCATACTTCTAAAACTAGTACACCATTGCTAACTACGAAGTTATTACTATGTTTTTTAACAGATAATCCTGAATGATTGTGTGCCTCATCTGATGTATACGCACGATCGCCTTGATGTTTTGAACATACAACCAGGTCATCCTACGAATCTCAGCTGTCCATACCGGATTTCTAAAAGAAGTGGAGACATGACAATCAAAAAATGGAAAAAATGTATGGACAGTTGTAAGGAGGTTCTTGGAAGCAAAAGGAAGCGAAGCGCAAGAATTGGAGATAGGATGATCTCCATTCTCCATAATGGAGAGTCAGGGTCTATATTGTTTTATGCTATTTTACCTTAAAGAGGGTATTTATACCTCATAATGATGATCATGTGCTAATAACAATTAAGTAGGGTTGGTTCGATGACTATGAGGATGATGATCGTATGACTTGTTATTAATAATGAGTAGAAGTTGTATGATGATCATTAATTAGTAGGACTTGTTATTATATATGATGATGCATGATACGAGCGGGTGAAATGAACATGGATTGGATTGAAGTGAAGGCAACATGCATGTGGTGCATGTCGAAAGTAGTACAATCCAAACTTGATCAAGTTAGGATTAGTATTACTTTCGACATGCACCACATGTTGCCTTCACTTCAACCAAACACGGAGATATGTAAGAGAGGACACTTCTCTCTATTAGCTAGCTAATAACAACCTAAATTAACCCACAAAACCCCTAAACCAGCCCTTTCAAAAAAAACCTCAGCTTCAGCCAGCTGCTGACGCGTGGATGCCTATTGGTCCCGGTTGGTGTCACCAACTGGGACCAAAGGCCCCCCTGCCTGGGCTAGCCGCAGCGGCCACATGGAGGCCCATCTGTCCCGGTTCGTGTAAGAACTGGGACTAAAGGCCAAGGGCATTAGTAACGACCTTTTAGTCCCGGTTCCAAAACCGGGATAGAAGGCCCTTATGAACTGGGACAAAAGGCCCTTTTTCTACTAGTGTAATGTCATTGGAACCAAGTGGATATTCAAGAACAAGCAAGATGCTCATGGAATTATCGTTCGCAACAAGGCTCGTTTGGTGGCACAAGGATACTCCCAAGTCAAGGGTATTGACTAAGGTGAAACCTTTGCTCCCATTGCTCACCTTGAATCTACTCATTTGTTGATTGCTTATGCTTCTCATGATAACTTCAAGTTGCAACAATTGGATGTGAAGAGTGCTTCTCTTAATGGTCCTATTAATGATTTGGTGTATGTCAAACAACCCCCGGGGTTCGAGGATCCCTATTTCCCCGATCATGTGTACAAACTCGATAAGGCACTCTATCGCCTTAAACAAGCCCCACGTGCATGGTATGAGCACCTTACCGAGTTGTTACAAGATCGTGGGTTTGAAATTGTGCAAATAGACCCCACTCTTTTTACTAAGAAGGTCAAAGGAGAGTTGTTTGTATGACAACTATATGTTGTTTATATTATATTTGGTTCCCCTAACAAAGCTTTCAATGAGGAATTTGCCGCTGTCATGACCTCAAAGTTCAAGATGTCCATGATGGGAGAGTTGAAGTTCTTTCTTGGGTTCGAAATCAAGCAAAGAAGAGAAGGAACCTTCATCAACCAAGCGAAATATGCTCAAGGCATGCTCAAGAGATTCAAGCTAAGTGATGTCAAGCCGGCTTCCACTCCAATGCCCGCCAAATACCAACTTGACATAGATCCCAATGGTAAAGCGGTGGATAAAAAGGTATATTGCTCCATGATTGGATCCTTGCTTTACCTTTGTGCATCTAGACTGGATATCATGTTGAGTGTGGGAATTTGTGCACGGTTTCAAGCCGCACCTAAGGAAAGCCACTATGTGGAGGTCAAGTGAATCTTTTGATATTTTGCTCATACCCCAAACTTTGGCTTATGGTACCCAAGAGGAGCCAACTGCAACCTTTTGGGCTATTCAGACTCAGATTGGGCAGGAGACAAAGTGGATAGGAAGTCAACCTCCGGAGGGTGCCAATTTCTTGGTTGCTCTTTGGTGAGTTGGTCTTCTAAGAAGAAAAATTGTGTGTCTCTCTCATCCACCGAAGCAGAGTATGTGGCTGCCAGTAGTTGTTGTGCTCAACTTCTAAGGATGAGGCAAACTTTAAAGGATTACGGTGTCACTTGTGACGAAGTGCCTCTTTGGTGTGACAATGAAAATGACATCAAGATCTCTCTCAACCCAGTGCAACACTTCAAGATGAAGCATATTGAGATTCGGTATCACTTCATCTGGGATCACATTAGGCGAGGGGAGATCCAGCTCAAATATGTCAACACTCATGATAACCTTGCAGATATTTTCAGGAAGCCCTTGGATGAAGCAAGATTTTGCGAGTTAAGGCATGAGCTAAATATCATTGATTTGAGCAATGTGGCTTGAACCCTTGCACACCCCACCATACTCATCTTGATATCTGTTTAGGTATAGGCATGGACATAGGGGGAGTGTTGTTCTCTCAATGAACTCTCCCTCCCCCCATTATGCATAAATTTATCAACTCTTTCACATTAACCATTCTTGATGGTACTTGTGCTTCAAAGATGAGTTTTGGACTTGGGCCCACGGATAATTCTTCGCGGTGCCATACCAATTGACACAAACATAGGTGGCTTCGGCCACCACCCTCTCCTTAAGAGAGGCTTTGAGTGTGTTTGTTCCTTGTTGTCTTTTGCCTTCGTGTTGAGCTGTGTTTGTGCTTGGTTTGCCGCGTGTGTATGCCCGTTTGCGTGTTCGTTTGCTTGTATGTTGATTTGCAAAGACCGTGTTTCTCTGTTTTGCTGGAAACTTGCACTTCCTTGGGTTTATGGTACTACCATGGTTGGCCATGGTACTACCGCATGAGATGGTGGTGCACTTTGTGTGCACAGTTGCATCTCGGAACGGTACTGCCGCTTCCAGCGCGACAGTAATTTTTTAATGTCGCTGGAAGAGCAGTACTACCGCCTAGTGTGCGGTACTTCCGCCCGGGCGATACTACCGCGATGACCCGCGGTACTACCGCGCCGCCGCGAGCGGGTGAGGGTCAAGAGCGGGGAGGGGGAGTTCCAACTCCCCCATACCCATTAAACTCCCCCCCCC
>NC_041385.1:804770798-804781508 GCF_002162155.2 Triticum dicoccoides
CAAGAACGGCGCCGGAGGACCTCACCAGATCTCCATCTCCGGCCGCTCTCTTCGAATTCCGGCCGGTGCGATCTATCCCCACCTCGCCCTCTTGCCATGTAACCAGGTTTCTCCCCAAATCCCTCTCTTTTTGCCTCGTTGCCCTGCTTTTAGGTTTTGGGGAGATGCATGTTGTTCTTGAGATTTTAGGCCAAGTCTTTGCAAGAGGAGGATGTAGGAGAGTAGTAGTGCAGTAGATATGCTATTTGGTATGTTGCCACACGGTATTTTTGATCACCCGTAGTACCGATCCAAAGTTGCGGATGTGCCTAGATCCGTTTCGTGCCGGATTTGATTCGAGCGGTACTACCGCACCTCTCGTGTGATACTACCATTTTGGCCGCATCCGCCTCGCGCGGTACTATCGCTCCTATGAAGTGGTACTACCGCTCGTGGCGCGGAAATAAAATTTTACTTCTGCTCCAAGCGCGGTACTACCCTGCCATCCCGGTGTGGTACTACCGCGGCTGGAGCAGAAGTAAACTTTTACTTCCGCTTAGTGGTGAGGTACTACCGTTGACTTTGAAGCTACCTTGTTGCGACTACCCAATCTTATGTCTACGTGTTTCGTTTGTTTTTGCTGAGATCTTTGCATTGCTCCCTCTCGTCTTCTCGTGTGTTTTGTGTTGCATTTCATAGGTGGTGGCTCCAATGTCCGTCGCTCGAATCCAAGCCGCGACACGGGCTCTAAGAGGCTTCGCAATCAAGAAGCATCGGAGGGCTCCAATGCCCAACATCGCAATATCAAGAAGACCGCCAACACATACAAGGAGCCAAGTCTTGGCATGGATGAGATACCTTTGTCTGAGTTCATCGTTCACAGGAGGATCAATCCCTATGTGAACGCTCGAGAGAATGTCAAAGGGAATGAGCTGTTCTGGACCAAGCAGCAGAGTCTTATCTACATTGATGTGATCAAGTCCAAGCACAACATCTATGTCCCAATGCGGATTGACATGCATCATTTGAGGAAGGACCCTACATACTTTTGTGAAGCAATGGACTTGATTGAGCAGTTTGGTATTGAAGACATCATCACTTTTCACATGGACTTTGATCCGGAGCTCGTGGCACAGTTCTTTGCTTCCGTCCACTTCCACACGGATGGGGAGTGTACTTTGACTTGGATGACCAATGGAAAGAGGATGTATGCTACTTGGAAGGATTCCATGGAGATGCTGCATGTTTGTGATGAGGGGCTCGAGAAGACCGTTGGTGCCCGCTCTCACGGCAACCCAGAGTCCGCCAACAAGAACAAGCTTCAACCGTTCCTTGTGGAGAGGAAGGTCACTAATGGCACTCAGTCTTGGGTGCTCAACCCTTTCCTCGATGCCATGCACCGGATATTCCGCAACACTCTGTTTCCACATGTCGGTGACAAGGATAAGGTGCATGCTTATCTCGTGGATATGATGCTTCTGTGCGAGGAGGCGCGTATTCCTTCTGCCCAACCTCTGGACATCTCTCACATCATGTGGAATGAGCTTCGTTTTGCGGTCTACAATCGCAAGGTGTCCATCTATGGCCCATATTTGCAACTCCTGATCTCAAAGACTTGGGAAAAGATGTTTCTGGAGGAAGACTTTTTTGCTCCAAACTAGATTCGCCATGAGCCTATCAAGTTGCGTCAGAAGAACAAGTGGGCCAATACTGCTACCAAGGATGAGGCTGAGGCTGCTAGGATGGTGGTTGATGAGGATGAGGAGGAGGTTGAGGAGGAGGAGGAGGAGGAGGAGGATAGCTCTGCTGGGTATGCTCCTCCATCTTCTGAGCCCTCTTGGGCTAAGAAGCTGAAGGCCAAGATGAAGAACCTGTTCTCCATGCAGGCCAAGGGCCAGTACAGGACTCATGTTGCTTCCAAGGAGAGTCGCAAGCGCGACAAGAGGATCTTGAGGACTTTTGGCGAGATCGTGCAGAGCGGGTCAGAGGTGAACATCACCCCGGAAACTGAATGGATAACCGCGCAGGGCTTTCAGTGCTCCGATTCCGAGGAGGAGACCATCCCCGCTGCTGAGTCTGATGAGGAGCGTGATGATTGATCTCTACAGAGGATGCTACCACCTGTGTCGTAGGTGTCCTCTCTGCCTTTTTGGTGTCTCGATGCATAAGAGGGAGAGCGTGTAGGATTTGCGAGTTGTGTCGCTTTGTTTTTGTCTTGTTGGACCTTTGTTCGTGTTGCTTTGGTTTGTTGCTTTGTGTTCGTGTCAGTGTGAGTCCCGAAGACTATCATATGGTGTAAGACATATGCACTCTAGTTCATCCTATTGTCTTATGAATGCTTCGTAGTTCGTGAGCCCTTGCTATCTTGTGCCCTTTACTTTATGCTCATATTCTTTACCTTGCCTCCTTGCTTAATGTTATTCGTTGTGTTGCAAGGAATGCATTGTCTATAAAATATAGGGGGAGTTATGATACTAGTATGTGTGCCGTGCAGTCCAAAGCACATATTCAGAGTGCATGCATCTAGGGGGAGCCTGTCTATATTTTATAGCTGTTGGGATTGCTTATGACCATTGTTACATCCTTATGTGCAAATCCCTGTATTGTCATCAATCCACCAAAAAGGGGGAGATTGTAAGGGCATATTTATCCCTATGTGATTTTGGTGATTGATGACAATGCATTTGCGGACTAATCATGTGCATTGAGCATTTCAGATATCTCATGTTTAGGCACAAGACGATTCATTGCCCCTCGGAGTCTAGTGAAGATGGAGTTTTCTCTATGTTTCTTTTCGGTGGATTTGAGTCGTAGGAAAGCTTTACTATTAAGAGGGGTTCCGCTTTGGAAAGGTTTGGGTGGAATCATCACGTACACGTCCATTACTTTTCACCACCTTTCCTTTGCCTCTTTGGAGCAACCACCGTTTATCCGTGTCTCTGCAAAATGAAGGACTCCTAGTGTGGCTGTGTTGTGGCATGCGGTAGTACTTCTCAAGGGAGCAGTAGTACTGCAGAGGCCCACGGTAGTACCGGCCAGGGACGCTTAGTATCACAGGCTCTTACGGTAGTACCGCTCGCCGGGCGCGGTAGTACTGTGGCCTTAGGCCCAGCACAGCAGCACGAGCAGAAGTAGGGGCAGATGTAATTTTTTACATCCACGCCCTACGCGGTAGTACCGCTCCCTGTATGCGGTAGTACCGTGTCAGATTTTTGCACAGATCAAAAATCAGCGGAAGTAGTTACAGATGTATTTTTATTCGTCCATGCCTTCCCAACCCAGACAAACCCTGCCTTGCGGTAGTACCGCAAGGCTGCGAGGTAGTATCGATCTGACGGTTCTACCGCTCGCGGTGGCAGTGCAAAGGGCTTCTTCTGGTCTCTACCGTGGGTGCGGTAGTACCGCACCGCCTAGCGGTAGTACCGCTTGTCTGGTGCGGTAGTACCGCATGTCGTGGGCTGGTTAAGTGCATAACGGTTGGATTTGTCCCTCACTATATAAAGGGAATCTTTTTTTCTGAGTGGACTACCTCTTCTTCCCCGAAGCTCCATTGATGCTCTAAGCTCCATTTTCGCCTGATCTCTCTCCCTAGCCAATCAAACTTGTTGATTTTCTAGGGAGTGGTTCAGAAGGCACCGATCTACACTTCCACCAAGAGAAATTTGATTTCCCCCACTAATCCCTTGCGGATCTTGTTACTCTTGGGTGTTTGAGCACCCTAGACGGTTGAGGTCACCTTGGAGACACATTCCATTATGGTGAAGCTCCGTGGTTTCGTAGGGAGCCTCCAATTCGGTTGTGGAGAGAGCCCCAACCTTGTTTGTAAATTTTCGGTCGCCGCCTTCAAGGGCGCCAATAGTGGAATCATGGCATCGCACATTGTGTGAGGGCGTGAGGAGAATACCGTGGCCCTAGTGGCTTCTTGGCGAGCATTGTGCCTCCACACCGCTCCAACACAGACGTACTTCCCTTCAAAAGGAAGAAACTTTGGTAACACATCCTCGTCTCCACCGGCTCCGCTATTGGTTATTTCTCGCCTTTACTTGTGCAAGCTTCTTATGTGTTGATTCCCTAGCTTGCTTGCTTGTTTGTTGTTGCTGCATCATATAGGTTGGTCACCTAGTTGCACATCTAGACAACCTACCTTGATGCAAAGTTTAATTTGGTAAAGAAAAGCTCAAAATTGTTAGTTGCCTATTCACCCCCCCCCCTAGTCAACTATATCGATCCTTTCATTTGCTATGAAAGATCTTGGAGAAGCATATGTGATTCTAAACATCAAACTAATTAAGAATCAGAGTGGGATTACTTCTACACAATCTCACTATGACGAGAAGGTATTGAGCTGGTTCCTTTCTATACATAGCAAGCCTTCCCCGACACTTATGATCCACTATGACATTCACAAGAACAAGAAAAAGATTAATTGAGACATTCTCAAATTGCCGGTTAACTTATGTACATAGCCTGCACAACAAGGCCATATATCTTTTTCCTATGAGAAAACTAAGCAGGTTCATGTCAAACCCGGGTGATGATCATTGGCATGAACTATATAGGGTTTTTTTTATCTGAGAGGTACAATGAGTTATGGAATTTACTATTCATGGCACTCTGTTGTGCTTGAAGGATATAGTGATTCAAACCGGATATCTGATGTTGATATGCTCTATGCCACAAGTGGGTATGTATTTACTAATCGTGGTGGCGCGGTTTCATGTAGGTCTTGTAAGCAGACCATTTTGATGAGGTCAACCACAAAAGCGGAATTTACTGCTTTACAGACAACCACTGCTGGAGCAGAGTGGCAGCATGAGCTCTTGTTGGACTTGCATGTGGTTGAAAACCCCCTGCTAGCTATTCTTATGGTTTTTCACAATCAAACAGTTATTATCAAAGTAAACAATCCTAAGGATAATACGAAGTCATCAAGACACGTCAAGAGACGTTTGAAGTCTATTAGGAAATTGAGAAACTCAGGAGTAATAATTGTTACCTATATTCAAACAGACAAAACTCTTCTAGACCCTTTACAAGGGGACTATCATGAAATATGATTGACAATGCATCAAGGAAGATGGGTATGAGACCCATTGTGTTACACCGTAGTAGTAATCCAACCTTTTGTGATCGGAGATCCCGTGAAATAAGATCTAGGAAAAACAACTGTTGGATAACGGAGGAGAGTAATAGAGAACCCTCTCTATGTGAAGATGCAAAACTCTTAGAACTATAAGGCAGGTTGGCGCCATGCCTTGATGTGTTTTTATTGGCTATATGTAGCAAATATGACGCCCTATAGAGCATTCTTGAAAGAACACACCTATATGAGCCTCAAATGATAAACGTCGCAGACACCGGGGAGTATGACGCATATGCACCACCCACGGGTAGGCTACTGGTATCCATGTAGTGGTTATGACTTTGAGTGAAACTTGTTAACATAAAACTTAAAATTCAAGGCATATTCCCTTGTAAGTTGTGTATGGATGCAGCTAAAAGCTCTAGGTAGAAGTTAAAGTTAACAATCTCTGCTGGAACACTAGTATATTAAACAAGTAGCGAAATCAGGCAAAGCTCGAAATGTAGGTTGGAGATCTGATGAGGGGTTGTTAAAATAATAGGCTTGGCCCATGTATTTTTCTGAATTTCCTCAAGCAAATCACGAAAGCCCATGTATAAGTAGCAATTGGAGTTGTGCGACGAACTTAAATAATGAGTTCTTGCTTTCAAAAAAACTTAAATAGTGGGTTCTCCTCACTCCATTTATGATGGGTTGAGAGAAAGAGAACACCACACAAACATACCGAAAGAAGCTACGATTTTTCCTCATCTCGCAACTTGTGTCGTCACCATAGTCTACTTCATGTCGAACGCCAGTGTGCGGTAGAGCAGGTCTCGGAAAACCCTTCGTCCTTGTGATCCTTCAAGAGGAGAGGACAAATCGGTTGTTTGCGAACAAGCGACTGCTCAAGTTCGTTACCATTGGTCGTCTTTCATGATTTTATTTAAGTTGGGGGGCGTCGCATGCTGACGTATCCAACGTCATCTGCTTCGATCGGTCTTCATCAACATCATTATCAACCATATCACTCCTGCAGCAAGCCACGGCTACAAGAAACCGTACATGCGTCGTGATCTATTCATGTTTTTTAGTTATGGTTCCTGCAGCATGTACGATGTTGTTGCATGCTAACCTATTCATCTAGTATGTTAGTTTGTTGCATGCTAGGAAATACACTTGTGTTTCTGGTTGTATATGCACCCTATACTATATGGAGATTTTTTAAAAAAAATATTTTAATAAAATGTCAAATTAGGTAAGAACTATTTTGACAAAACACTTGACTTACTTTTGCACTAGTATATAAGTTTTCACGAAAAAAAAACAAAAGTTGATCTCACAACAAAAAAGACAAAATTTATTTGCTAGTATATGTCACTATTCACACTATTTTAGCCAAATATTTGTCTTTTTTGAAAAGAAGTCAAAGGGGAGTTACTTTTTGTGGATTTTTTCTCATGGGTACAATAGAAGGTTAAGTTTATTTCAAAAATATTCTCAATTTTTTGACTTTTTGTTGAATTACTTTTTTTTTCCATATATGATGTAGATGTCCCCATAGACCACAAATCCGCCTCCATTGCATGCTAGTAATAGTTCTACACAAGATTTCTTTTTCACAATTAATCACGAAATTGCCTAATTCCACAACAGTTAAGATGATGAGGATTGTTCGGGTAGGGTGGCCGTCCCTTGTATCCGGGTCAGTGAACGAATAATGTGTTCAATTTGCGGTACGCCGTATGTGCCAGGGGTGTTCTGTGTAGTTAGTTGACTACACAGGATTAAGACAAAAAACTGTAGAAATCCTCCAAGAAATAATGTAGAATTAATGTAAATACAACTGCTTGACATCAAGATTTTGAATTGACATCACAACTTGCCCTTGTAAAAAAACAAAAAACTGTCGAAGCCGGCAGCTACGTAAATCCGGCTAGTACGAGCTTCATACATGGCATGGTGCATACCTTCGCGACCCATCATGCTCTCCACTCTCGTTTCGTTTCCTCCGCCCGGACGACAATGCGGAGAACACTGGATTGTCTGTTTGGGTGGCTTTTCGAGGATTCGGGCTGGATTGTTGCATGTGCATGCGGTCGGTTTTTCTCCGGTTTGACCACCGCGCGTCGCCGGTTGTGCCTTTAATTTGTTCGGCGGTGCTAGCTGCAGTGATCCACTGATCGATGGCACTATCAATTGCATTGATCAGGCCGTGAAGCCGTGAAAGGTGGCACTGCAGTTTGTTTAATAGTAAGATCGGCGCGTTGCATTAGCACGTCCATGTGATCCATCATGTGGTGTCGTTTTCTCGTCAGAAAGGAGTTTTTTAACCTGACAAGTACTCCCTCTGTTCCTAAATATGAGTGTTTTTAGGCATTTTAAATGGACTATGACATAGGGATGTATGTAGACATATTTTAGAGTGTAGATTCACTCATTTTGCTCTGTATGTAGTCACTTGTTGAAATCTCTAGAAAGACTTATATTTGGGAACGGAGGGAGTATTTTAAACGTGGAGTGTCACGAACTTCGTTCACTTCACCAACATGACGTATATACCCCATGGTCCTGTCGTGATCATTAAAATTAAGTGATGTTCAAAGCTTAAGCAACGCCTTGGACAATATATGCATGTGTTAGCTAATGTCCAAACCATAATTTTCGCATAGAAGAGGGGCGGCTAATGTCCTTTACACGAACCAAAAAGCAGTCGAAGTTCATATAATATAATCTTCTCCCCTGAACTTCTCCATGCCCCAAACTGTACCATACATTGAATCTCCCCTTGGTCTTGCATCTGTTTGTGAACACGGGATTCAAATCAATTCACCACCAAAGTCTAGCGCGAGTGAGGTGTCTGATTACAACGACCTGAATTTTGGAAGCCAAACTTGTCCCTTGGTCTTGCATCTGTTTGCTTGGAAAAATGCATCAGAACTAGTACTAATAATGTCTGCACTATACTCTGAAACGATGGTCATGCTAATTTGGAGCACAAGTGCACGGTGACGCGTGACAGGAAACCAACAGATATGGGTGTCGTACGAGATGCATGAACGGTTGGACTAGCCGATTAAAGTAGCAGTTACACGTGATTCACGAGAGCGACAGAGTAGATCTTTCTGCTCATCTGCTGTTTCTTTGCGCATTGCTAGCTCATGTTGAGAAGAGGAGGTGAGAGGCCGCGCAAGATGATCAAGAAATACGAGCAGACACACACAGTAGTAGTACCACATTTTCAGCAACTCCTCCGAAGGTAGCTAGGGTCCTGCTAAATACTACGGTGTTGGTGTGTGTGGCCAAATAACGAATTGATTTCCTGTTGGCAGTTTGCAACAAGTGCATTGCACAGAGACAGAGGTGATGGATAGTAGCAGACGTGACCGGCTGTTAACTTGTAACCAGACAGCTCCAAGAGCGTACAAAACAAATAAATTTGGACTCATCGCTGGGCAACTTGTCCGGCTAAGAAACAAAGAAAACGAGACGCGAGTACAAAGAAACAAGACACGGAGAGGCATGGAGTAGCAGATAGGCATCGGGACGTGAGAAAGGGGAGTGGGAACAAACGGACAGCGGCCACAATGCCGTGCTGGCGTCCGCTCTCGTTTTGGACGCATCGCCGGGTCCTTTGAATCCCGTCACCGGCACCACCTGCTCTTGTCTCCGTCACGAGGCCAACGCTTTTGGTGTCGTTCGATGGTTGCCACCTGGGAGCAGGTCGGTTTCCTTCCGAACCCAACAAAACGCCATCCACAAGCTAGCGACCCCCGAGTCCATCCGATTTGGACGCACTCTATGCGTCCAGCGCCAGCTCCAACCAAAAACCACGGGCAAAACAACAGATTTGAGGTGATTTGCTTCTTGTCTTTGCCTCCACTCCGGGGATGGGAGGGGAAGAAAAGCAGGGGGGAGAGCGTGGCGCGGGCTGGAGTTCTGAGGCCATGCACGTCTGTTTCTCTGCCCGTTCTCGCCTGGCTGCCGTCGCCAAATACGAAAGACAGCCATGCATGGTGCTTGTCCTCGTCTCAGTTGGACTTATCCATGGCCTGGCGTGGTGGAATGGGAAGGATCATCTCTTTTTCTTTTGTGTTTGTGTTTGGCAGCATGCGCCAAAGCGGCATGGCGTGCGATTCTTACTTTTTTCTAACCCACTCCCGTGCACGGTGCACCTACCTATGTAGTAGTAGTAGAGACTAGCAGGTGACCACCATGGGACGGTATTCTCTCAGAATAAATGTGCACGCTGGGGCTCTACGTGAGGTTCACAATTCTGTTTAGATTAAACTTTTTCTTTTACTGAAACTCGGAGGAGCTCTGCTGTTTATGTTAAACTAGCTACGTGCATGTGCATGTGCATGCATGCATGTGTTCTAGTAGTCCGTATCTGTTCATATCGTGCCTACCCGTTTTAGTTCTGATAAATGAATAGGAGTAGTAGATTTTAGCAAGACCGATGAAGTGATCTGCGGATCGATTGTCGGCCTCTCCCATCAATCATACTACTACCGGAGACTGACTAACATGAAGAGGGCATGTTGCATTTGGCGAAAAACGGGCAAAATCAAAACTGTGTGTAATATTAGATCACTACTTTTTTAGTTACGTGAACGCTAGCTAGCCGTGACTGACTAGTGGATGACACGGCGTGATAAGAGGGACGACACACATCTTGTCTCTTGCCTTTACCTAGGCCATGGAAATTTCCGTGCCATGAAAAACACAAGAAACTTTGAAAACTTGCCACAGATTATTGTTGCGTGAGTAAGTCTATTTTAAACCTTGAGTTCATACGTCTAGTCGGAATTGAACCTCAAACTCTGAATCCCTGAAATCGGTGCCCTGTATTCACTGATCCTAGTCAATCTCGACCTTGGACACATATAGACCTGTTTGGCACGGTAGGAAAGCAACAATCCCGGCCGGGGTCCTTCTCTACTCTCACTGACTATATGGGCCCACATGTCATATTTACCTTCTCTCCTACAATCTCTTTGTCTAACTCCCAAAAACTGCGGCATGCCATTCGGCAGGCTCGGCGGCTGGTGTACCTTGTGCTGGGACGCCGGAAAGTGGGCAGGGCAGCTGGAAAGTCCAGGGGTAGCACATAGGAAAGAAGAGCATACACTTGAGACTCGTCACGCTAGCTTAGTTGTGTGGCCGGTCGGGACAGCCGCTTCCTCTCTCGTTGCATTTTATCTCGCGGACGATGACAACGCGAAGAATAGTGTCTTGGCTTGCCTGTTTGTCCGGATGATTTTTGGAGCATTCGAATTGGATGCTTGCATGTATGTGCAGGCGGTTCATTTTTCTACGGTTTAGCCTGACACTAGTAGAATAGAGGGCTTTGGTCCACCCCGGGTTAGCCCATTAGTCTCGGTTCAATCTAGAACCGGGACTAATGGGGGCATTAGTCCCGGTTCATGCGCCCAGAGGCCACGTGGGCCATTTGTCCCGGTTCGTCTGGACCATTTAGTCTCGGTTGGTGCCACGAACCGGGACTAAAGGGTGCGATGCCCATTAGTCCCGGTTTGTGGCACCAATCGGGACTAAAGGGTTAGACCTTTAGTCCCGGTTGGTGCCACCAACCGGTACTAATGGGGTTTGAGGCATTAGTACCGGTTCATGACACGAACCGACTAAAGGTCCCATTTTCAAACTCCACC
>NC_041385.1:804781600-804785261 GCF_002162155.2 Triticum dicoccoides
TCGGTGGATCGCCTTTTCAGTTTTTTAAAAAATAAAATAAAATGTCAAAAAATAAAAAAAAATAAGTTTCCCATGTGATATGTGGTCTAGTTGTTAGGAAAATTTGCAAATGTGAATTTCGACTTTATTTGCAAAATCTCTCTAGAATTTAGTAAAATGGGCATAACTTTTGCATACTAACTCGGATGAAAAAGTTTTTTATATGAAAAATTATCTACTCGAAAAGTTATATCCGAATTGAAAAGTGTCAGTTTTTCTCGGAGCAGCCAACCAGCCAGTGGTTGTAGGGGCGGTTATTTATAGCCTAGGGAGTAGCCTGACATGATAAGACATAAATGCCCTTCAATGATATGACCGTTAGGTGGTAGGATATTTTGGAGAGCTGGCGCGTAGCACAACAACGGTCGGATTTTAGGTTCGAATTTCTCAGGGCTATCATGTTCCTCACTGTATAGGCAATCCGCAGTGGCGAATTCCTAACTCCTCAGTCAGAACAAATTACTCAGAGACCAGAAGATCTTCGTCTCTGTTACTGAAGAAATTGACTGAACTGATATGAGATTTTCAATGGCTTCACTCGAAAGGATTGGGCAGGTGTAGGATTTTGAGATGAGCATCACTTGGAAATCAGTTTCCTTAGTATTACCTCGACCCCCTTTAACAGTACAGTGTTTCCTATGACTGAAGAAAGAGAAAATGAAACTATGAAAATAAAAGTCTTGATGCTTCATAATCCTCGCATGAACATCCAAGTCTTCAAGGTCACACCAATTTCATCACTTTCAAAGTCTTCAGGAGAACCAAAGTCTTCAGCCGAAGACATTCATTTTTAGGGGTCGACTTTCACTGTAAATATCAAACTCATCATCGACTTCTAGAGCCTATGTACACTCACAAACATATTAGTCCCTTAACATATAAGTCTTCAATACACCAAAATCACTAAGGGGCACTAGATGCACTTACAAGGACAGATGAACGGATGGTGACGGTGTTCGAGATGATTTACTAATTTCAAGGGTATGACATTGTTCGTTTGATGTCCGATTTCTCCTCCGCAGAAAGTAACCACAAATTTCTCCTTCTCTGTAGGAAGTAATCTCATATTTCTCTTTCTTTGCAAAAAGTAATCTCCCTGTGGTAAGATTTTGTTTGCTTTTCCTTGACCAAAAAATACAACTATTTGGTAATATCAATTTCTTAGTTAACAAAGGTAAACCGTCTGCAACATGCCAAGTATGTGGATTTAATTCATGTGAACCGAACCACTGTATGATTTTATTCCCTATTTGCAAACTTGACATACGGCATCTTCGCAAATCATTTCTTGTAGCTTCAATCGAATAGTTCTCCTAGATTGTACAGCAGGTCCTCTCATCCAGTAGTTTGATGGGGTTTTTTAGACCGATTTTTTTATCTTTTGATGTTTATTTCTGTTCCAAAAAAGTTAATTAGTGTATCAGACTGAAAATGATGTAAGGGTGGTCTGAAATTATTAAGAGTCACAGTTTTGTTTAGATTAAACTTTCTGCATGCAAGCATGCATGTGTTCTACTCCCTCCTTCCGAAATAGAAGTCTGTTTTGGAGATTTTAGTACGAACTACATACGAAGCAAATGAACAAATCTATCCTCTAAAATATGTTTATATTCATTCGTAGTTCATATTAAAATCAAAGTCATTCACATACATGAGCATACACTACCTCCCTATGGATGCACGCCCGCACACAATACCCCTATGAGCACCTTCGATAGACTAAGCTGGCAGTCGACTGGATTTTACGAACTCATCATAGACACCTCGTAGTCGATGGGAATGTATCCTCCCATTGAATGAACATCACCGGAAGTCTGAAATAAATTCAAGAATAATGCGAGCAGCAATGTCAAATCTAGAACTTGAACTTTACTACGCTAGGGAAACAATGTTCCCCTAACCATCCAACCACAAATTGGTTCACCCTAGGACTCTACGTGAGGTTCACAATTTTGTTTGGATTAAACTTTTCCTTTTACTGAAACTCGCAGGAGCTCTGCTGTTTATGTTAAACTTGCTATGTGCATGTGCTTGTGCATGCACGTGCTCTACTTATCTGTTCATATCGTGCCTTCCCTTTTTAGTTCTATATAAATGAATACTCGCTCCGTATCAAAAACACTCTTATATTATGGGACGGAGGAAGTAGATTTTAGCAACACTGGTGAATTGATCTGCCGATCGATTGTCGGTCTGTCCCATCAATCATATTACTACTGCCGGAGACTGACTGGAGAGGGCATGCTGCATTTGCCGAAAAACGAGCAAAATCAAAATCGAGTGTGCTTTTTGACTTGCGTAAAGGCTAGCTAGCCGTGACTGACTGGTTGATGACACGGCGTTGTAAGAGGGATGGCATACATCTTGTCTCTGGCCTTTACGCCTTGGAAATCCCTGCCATGAAAAGCACAGGACACTTTCAAAACCTGCCACGAATTATTGGTGCGTAAATTCAGCCACGTAATCAAGTCAACTCAGAGCAAGAGCTCCATGAATCAACAGGCATACGTAGTGCATACGCTTGAGACTCGTCACGCTAGCTTAGCTGCGTGGCCGGACGGGACGGCCGCTTCCTCTCTCGTTGCATTTTCTCTCATGGACGATGACACCGCGAAGAACAGTGCATTGGCTTGCCTGTTTGTCCGGAAGATTTTTGGAGCATTCGAATTGGATTCTCGCATGTATATGCAGGCCGTTGATTTTTCTACGGTTTGACCTGACCATCGGGCGTGACCCTGACCTTTGAGGACTGCGCTGCCACCGCCGCCTCACCACAGGGGCTTTGCCCCACGGCGTCCTCAGCGACGGCAGCGGTACTGGGAGGCGATGGACGGGGGGCTGAGGGCGGTGTGGACGGGGACTCCCCGGGCCGGCGTGGCGCCGTCGCCTCGAGGGAGAGAGGTCAGGGGAGGAGGAGAGAGGACTTATGAGAAGAGGTGAGAGGCCACGCAAGATGATCAAGAAATACGAGCAGACACAGTAGTAGTACCACATTTTCATCAACTCCTCTGAGGGTAGCTAGCTAGGGTCCTGCTAAAATACTACGATGTCGGTGTGTGTGGCCAAATAACGAATTGATTTTTCTTTTGGCAGTTTGCAACAAGTGCACTGCACAGAGGTGATGGATAGCAGACGTGAGCGGCTGTTAACTTGTAACCAAACAGCTCCAAGAGCGTACAAAACCAAATAAATTTGGGCTCATCGCTGGGCAACTTGTCCGGCTAAGAAACAAAGAACAAAGAAGACGAGAGAAGGGTGCAAAGAAACAAGACACGGAGAGGGAGAGAGATGAGAAAGCGGAGTGGGAACAAACGGACAGCGGCAACCACGCCGTGCCTGGCCTTGGCTTTGTCGGGGAGCAAGCTATTGGGCGTCGTTCACCGGCAGCGGCACCACCTGCTCGTGTCCCCGTCACGAGGCCGACGCTTTTGGTGTCGTTCGATGGTTGCCACCTGCGAGCAGGTCGGTTTCCTTCCGAACCCAACAAAACGCCATCCACAAGCTAGCGACCCCCGAGCCTATCCTATCCGATATGGACGCACTCTATCTATCCATCCACGGTGCCAGCGAATGCTCACAACCAAAAACCACGGGCAAAACAAAGGGATTTGAGGTTTCTATT
>NC_041385.1:804785391-804787968 GCF_002162155.2 Triticum dicoccoides
CTTCGAGCAATCCTTACGTTACGAGCGACATCCACGCAATGACACTGTCGCACAAGCCAAATTTCGCTACCTGGAGCCGACGTCGTGTGGGTCATCAGCCACTGATCAACCTGGCTAGTTGGAATGCTGTACACACAGAACTGGACATGATCGTCGGCCTATCCTGAAGAATTGCTTGTGATGCACGATCGTTTTACTTCTATCCTTTTGTTTCCTGTGGGATCTCGAGTGGGAAAACGTGACACCTTGTTATCTTTGGTATTTGTTCGCTGAGAAAATACCCACCCATGCATCAGAGCTGACTCCACTTGCTTGGATTTATGTGACGGACACGTGCGTGATCAGCGGTAGACCAACTCAAAAGCCATATGGTGGTTGGTGCCACGATCGGCTACGAACCAAGCAGAAATTTCTGTAGTAGATGGAGCTGATTAACCGCTCGCGTGTCGCCGTACCAGCACACCGACAGGCGACAGCAAAAATCTACGTGTGTGTCAAGTTTGTTGCGTGCGATGCGACCGGACGGACACCGACACGGGAGATTGGTGTTGATCAGGTGATGAGGGAGCAAATCAAAAGGCAGATCGGTATCGGCATGGGATTCAATCAATTCACCTAGAAAGTCTTGCTCGAGTGAGGTGTCTGATTAAACCGACCTGAATTTTGGAAGAACAAATTGTCCCTTGTGCAGATGGCAGGCAGGCTCGCTCTACCAAAGTTTCGTTGAAACCAAAGCCGGCCCTGAATTTCTTCTTGAGAAACATGTGTTCCTACAACACAATGTTCAGTTTGCAGCTACCGTTTTCAAACGCAAACAACTCGGCGTTTTCAGTTTTGTTCGCTTGGACAAATGCATCAGGACTAGCACACATGATCTTGCAGCTGGAACTTGAGAGATCTCGAATGGTCTGCACTAAACTCTGAAGCGATCGACAGTCATGCTAATTTGGAGCACGTGTGCACCATGATACTGGCGGTGACCCATGACAGGAAGCCAACACATATGGGTGTCGTACCGGATGCGTGAACGGTTGGACTAGTCGGCTAAACTAGTACTGTAGGTAGGTACGTAGGTGATTCACCAGATTCGACCAGCGACATGTAGATTTTCTGTTGTTTCCTTGCGTATATTGCCAGTCCACGAAAAGAGGAGGGGACATGGCACGCAAGTTGAACAAGAAATACTCAAGTTCTTTTTTGCAGTGCATACCACATGTTGCGGCAACTCCTCCTAAAGCTAGCTATGGTCCTGCTAAATACGGTGCAGGTGCGGCCAATAACGAATTGATGTTTCTTTTGGCAGTTTGCATCAAGTGCACTGCACACAGGTGATGGATAGCAGACGTGACCGGCTGTTTACATGTAACCAAACAGCTCCGATAGCGTCCAAACCAAATAAATTTGGACTCATCAACTTGTCCGGCTAAGCAAGAGGACGAGAGAAGCGTACAACGAAACAAGGCGCAGAGTCAGGGAGAGAGTAGCACGGCCCGTGGCATGGTAGAAAGGGGAGCCGGAACAAACGGACAGCGGGCCACCATGCCGTGCCTGGCCTTGTCTTGAAGCATGTTTTATCAAAAAGGATTTCCCCCGCTTCGTATACAAAGCAACCAACCGAACCATACAGAAATAAGTGATGGGGCGGAAGTAGAACAATCATGCCCAAAAGAAACGACAGAGAAAAGCAAAAGAAACAAATGCCGACAACGACAGATCAACAAAAACGAAGAAGCCTCGCGATCGCACCGCCCACCAGGATCTTTCACTAGACTCCATGACTCCGAAGCGCTGGCACCTATCAACACCTCCAAGAAGGATCGCGACGATGGCGACGCTGCTGTCAAGGGTTTCCCCAGTACACGACGAGGCGAAAGGAAGGGTAGCCCCGGCCGACGCCCTCCCGGAAGGTCAGGAGGCACCCACAGGCGCCACCGCACCGGTGTCGGCCATGCCGACAGGGGTTTCCCCCGATCCCAATCCGCACCTCAGGCGCCCGGGAGCCTGCCACCAAACCGACCACCACCGTGCGCCAACGCGGTCATAAAGCCCCCATGCCGTCTCACCACGGTACCACGAAGTGAGGACAGCACGGCAAGGAATCAGAGCCGGGACTAGGGCAACAACCCGTCGGCACGCGGGAGGGCCCCGCCTTCATAGTCTGCGACGGTAGCCATCTGGACGCAATAGCACGAGCACACTAGGCCCGTGGGCCCACAGGCCCGGCCGAGCCCTCGTGGCCCCGTAAAGCTCCCGCCTTCGCGCTGCTGCCGGCACGCCGTCGGAGCCGTCGCCCAAATCCGAGCTGCTCCTCCTCCTCACCGCGCCGCAGACAACGAGGACACGCCCGGGGACCGGCCCGATAGTACCCAGATGGGGCCTAAGGGCCCAGATCTAGGCCAGGCGCGCCGCGGGCCAACCAGTGCCACCAGGCCGCCCCGCCGCCAAAGGACGACGCTACCACCATGCCGGGCCGCCGCCGGTCGAAGGGTACCCACCGCCAGCCCTGACCCCGGGTCAGGAGGTGCGCGTGCGGGGGAAGGAAGGACCCGCCGCCGCCAGCCCGCCCGTCCAGATCCG
>NC_041385.1:804788331-804808283 GCF_002162155.2 Triticum dicoccoides
CGGCGGCGGCGGGGGGGAGGAGCACGGGGGAGGGGGGAGGCGAGGAGAGTGATGGGGGCCACCCCGGCCGCCCCACAGGGAGGTGGCGCGAGTGTGGGGTCGGGGGAGGGAGGGGGTCGTGCTGTTTAGGGAGATCTTGAAGCATGTTTTTGGGCGTCCGCTCTCAATTTGGACGCATCGCAGGATCCTGTGGATGCCGTCACCGGCACCACCTGCTGGTGTCTCGGTCACGAGGCCGACGCTTTGGTGTCATTCGATGGTTGCCACCTTGGAGCAGGTCGGTTTCTTTCCGAACCCAACAAAACGTCATTCAGAAGCTAGCGACCCCCGAGCCTATCCGATTTGGACGTACTTATCCATCCGGGCACCAGGCTCCCAACCAAAAACCACGGATTTGAGGTGATTTGCTTCTTGTCTTTGCCCCCGGGCAGCTAAGCTTTGGGCGAGCGGCGACGAAGGGGCTGGGCAGGCAAGAAAAGCAGGCAGGGGAGAGCGTGGCACGGGCTGGACTTTTGAGGCCTTGTTCGTTTGTTTCTCTGCCCGCTCTCTCCTGGCTGCTACCCGCAAGCGCCAGCGCCAAACGCGAAGGACAACCATGGTGATTGTCCTCATCCCAGTTGGAGTTACCACCTATGGCGTGGCGTGGTGGAATGGGATCATCTCTTTTCATTTGTGTTTGTGTTTGGCAGCATGCGTCAAAGCGGCATGGCGTGTGATTCTTCAGTATGCCTCTTCTTTCAAACTCTCTTTCTCTCCCTCCCTCCCGTGCACTCTACGCAAGAATCACAAGTTTCGTTAAGATTAAACTTTCGGCATGCATGTGCTGTATGCCTTCCCGTTTTAGTTCAAATTAATACTAAGATTTAGCAAGGCTGAAGAAGTGATTTGCCTATCGATTGGATCATTTGGTGTGGTTATCCATCCACCGGTCGATCTCTCTCATCAATCATATTATTAATGGAGACTCAAGAGAGCTGTCTGCATTTGGCCAAAAAGACCTAAATCCAAACTTTTTGAACATAATAAAATCAAAGTCGCAAACATACATGAGTATACACTAAGAGCAACTCTAGCAGACCCCACATCCCGCCCCGACCCGTAAAATAACCGCCAAAATGCGGGTCGGGACCGAAAAAGCATCCCGATCAGAACCCGCATCCCGCCCCGGCTTTTGCGGGGCGCGGCAAATTCTCCGCCCTAATCCGGGAAAACGCGGGTCCCCCCCTCCCCCCCGCAGTCGCGGTGCCCTGCATATAAGCGGAAGCGGTTGGTGGAGGGACATTTTATCCCGCGTTTTCTCCCACCAGCCGCCCCTCCTCCCCCCTCGCGTTGTCGCCGGCCGCCGGCGAAGATCCCGGTGAGAGCAGCCGGCAGGAGCAGGCCGGAAGGCCTCCACGCGCACGAGGCCTCTCTTTCCTTCCTCCCTGCGTCGGCGGACCGCCGGATTTGAAGATCTGCGGCGCTTCATCGCCGGCCGCCGGATTTGGCTTTTTTCCGGCCGCCGGTTGCTGCCTCCAGGCGATGGAGTGGTCGGGGAGCCTCTCCCGCAGCTCAGGCAAGGGCGCATCGCCGCATGCAGGCGCGGGTTCGTCCGCCCGCCGGCGCCGAAGGTTTGCAGGCATGGACTCGTCCGGCCGTCCGCCGGGCTCAATGCTCGTGCAATGTCTATGTGGCCTGCCGATGCCGCTCATACAGTGTGACGACTGCCCGCGACAAGTGCTGCGGCTCACTTTGGGCACGCCGAAGCACCCCAGATGGGTGTTCTACAAATGCGAAAACGACGGGGTACGTGCACTTGCGGTAGCTTATTCCATAAGTTCAAGCACCGTAGTTCACTTCGAGATTGCTCAATCTTTTGTGTAGGACGATGGATGCTCATTTTGGTTTTGGGAAGGCCAATACATTGATTCGTTGATAGAAAGAAACTTAATAGATGTTAGTGCACTCCTTAGTACAATCGAAGGCAATGATGCGGCTGCATGTGCAACTAGAGGGGAAGCAACGTCGACTTCTTCGAAACCAAAGATGAAGAATGAAGAAAGCATCAAGAATGAACAAAACAAGATCAAGAATCCAGAGATCAACAATGAGTGCATGGAGAAGATATTGCTTTAACTAGTGGAAGCAGTTATGGAAGTTGGAAATCTTCTGAAATGCATTCTTGTGGTTCTTATTTTCTTTGTTTTGCTATTCTAGCCATGATTTGGTGATATATTTTGTATCTAAAGTTGTTGCGAAAGCAAATAAAAGCATTATGATAGATCAATCTAAGTTTTACGGGCCGGGACGAGCTGCATCAGATCAGAATGCGCATAAGCCGACCCATAAAAAAGTATATTCCACGAATATGCTTTTTCACGGGTCCATTATGCGGGGTCTGCATCTGTGCCAGCCCGCGCCTGTCCCCAAAAGTTGTTTTGCGCGAACTACAAATGAGTTATGCGGGTCGGCGGGATGCGGGGTCTGCTAGAGTTGCTCTAACCCCCTATGAATGCATGCACGCACATCCTACCCCTATGAGCACCCCCGAAAGGCTGACCTGACATAACATCTTGAGATTTCACGAAATCACCACAAACGCCTCGCAGTGACGCGAACGTCTGCACCCACTAAATGAAAATGCTGGAAGTCTGAAATAAATTCAGGAATAATGCAAGTATCCATGTCAAGTGTAGAACTTGAACTCTGATGTGGGTACCACTATACTCCTAACCATTCAACCATAGGGTAGTTCGCGGCCTAAATCTAAATTGTAGTATGTAACAGATCAGTTCCTTTTGAATTACGTGAAGCAGATTACCCGTGACTGGCGGATGAGAGATAGCCTGGTGCCCTGATAAGAGGGTGTCATCTTGTCTCTAGCCTTTACTTAGGCCTTCGAAATTTCGGTGTCAAGAAAACTACGCGACGCTTTGAAAATATGCCACTGAATTTTCGTGCACAAATTCAGCCTATAGGTCGGATCCTTACGATCTAAGCTTCTCTTCAATGGCGGCGTTTGCGGTTTTGGTCCACTGGTCCTATATGGTCTTAGCACGATAACTTCGCGACTGCTTAGTACAACAAGTTTTTCCCGGTTTCAGGGAGGGAGGGACAATGACGGTAGTGTGCCTTCGGCTCGCTTCAGTAACTATAGTCGTCGCTAGGTGGTCTACAAGATCTAGGTGTAATTGTTATTCATTTTACTATATGATTGATGATGAATTACATTGGAAATTTTTCAAAACAAAAAGATAACTCATGCAAAGAGCTCCGTGCACGCACACGCAGTGCATACGTTTGCGACTCATCACACTGGTTACCTGCCCTTCCCTGACGGTATGCTTCCCTCGTGACCTTCGTGAGCAGTCAAAGCACGCACGGTGACGTGAACTAATAGGAAATGCTCATGGTATAGATTTACCTAACATATCCATGCATCAACTATTGGGGCTGGACAGCGACAATGAGCTGCACAAATTCACTGACACGGTAAATACGCACACTACACAGTCCCATTCACTTGTGATGAACTTTGAGGATAACTTCAACCAACAAGTAAGCAGCGGAATAACACAAACCACATGCACATGTAACACGAGATTTAACGTGGAAAAACCTACTCAACCTGAGGAGGAAAAAACCATGGCTGTGGACCGACCGGTCCACACAACTTCACTATGAGAATGATGAGTACAAAATATTCTCTAGAACATCTAGAGATATTAACAACACATTCTCCACGTTGCCAACCGGCAACAGCAACAACAGCCACAAGAGGCAAGAATTCAGCAAAGAAGAGTTTACACAGCTTCTGTACCCTTTAGTGTTTTACAAACTGCTCTTAAAGCGCTGAACCAAACAGTACCAAATTTGGCAGACAAGTAGACACACGAGTTCCTGAGATCTCCTCCAAAATTCAGCTCAATCGGACATCATTTGCCTACGCAAACTATTCGTCTCCCAAAACTACTCTGTTGTGAAACTGCAGCAGTCAAAAGTGACAAAACCACTCTCAGATCTGATGCTACACTGACCCAATCCTCGAACCAGCTAACCAGATCGAAGTACCCAAAGTAAGGAATGAGCTCACCAAGTTTGGGGTCAATCCAAGCATGTTTGAGCCTTCAATCACCACCTGAACCCTGTCTAGTCAGATGCAGCAAATCTGGACAAAACCTCTACTTCTTCTTCTTCCTCTCTCTCAGGTTATGTTTTCTCTTGTGTGCTAGCTCTCACTCTCACGAATGGCAGCCACCACCAGCAAGGGGTGGAGCGGCAAGGTTTTTTTTTTAAATGAAAGGTAGATTTCGTTCTACCTTATATATTTCAAAACAGGCCGTAGCCCGCAGACCGTAGGTCAATTACATGAAGCTTATGTTCTGCGCCAAGGTGCATAGGCCATAAGCTGCCTGTCGAACGGAAACAGAAGAAGGAGAAGAAAGAAAAGGAGGGAAAGAACAGGTACATCAGAATCCTGAACTACATTATGCTTGTAAACTATGCAACCAAAGCAGGACGGCCTGCAAGGGCTGGAGTGGCAATGGTTTTTCCTTGCTTCACTTCCTTTGAAGCGCTTTCAACCGTTGGATGCAGCGAAGATCGACGGCTAACATGTATTGGACTTCTCGGCTGATGTGGGGCCGCCAACAGACCTCCATGTGGAGGGACTTAGCCCAACATCAATTTGCTTCAGGCTGGTAATAATCCGTAGAAAACCAAATCAATTTTGCGGTACGCCTTGCCCGTAAAGTTCAACGTCGATCATTATTCTCAATGAGGAGGTGCATTTTCAACGCGAGAAATAGACATTTATACGCGTCTTCAATTCAACTAGTTAACAAATAGTTGTGTAGACGGAAGCTGATCACTGAGCGATCAATCGCCATGTCCGGTTCAGAGGAAACAAAAAGGACACCAACCGTGGTTCGCATCAATGACACGGGACGAGTCGGAGAACGGGAGAAGAGATCGACCTCTCCTAAAGACCTGCTTGTGGTTCACCAAGTGTCAAGCACACGAGATTTTGGTAACCGAAAATGCACCAATGTGGTGGCACAACAGTGAACGTGGCTAATAGCCTAGTACTAATAGCCGGGTATTTTGCTTACTATTTTCAAGATTTACCAAGGTTGTCAACTTGCTAGGATCGGTGGAGGTCCTAATGACGCCACACCCAACCAAACCTCATGTGTAGTAGGTACATCCATTTGTTTCCTGTGGGCGCTTCCATGAGAAAACGAGGACACGATTTCATACCACACATCAAAGCCATGCACCATGGAATAAAAAAAACCATACATCATCGCGTACCTCTTGGTACATAGCTGGACCTATCTGAATTTATCAGATGGATACGTGTGAGATCTTGGATAGCAGATCAACTAAAAGAACACTCCCCATGCTTCTGAAAATACTTGTCGAAGAAATAGATAATTGAATCTATTACCGGACATAGGGAGTACGTGTTTGGTGCAGGATCTCTAGGGAACAGTTGGAAATATGCATAGTAGGTGGAGCTGATTAACCGCCGTGTTGCTGCAGAGTTTGTGGCCGGACGGACACCGACACTGGAGATTGGTCGTGAGCAAGGGCTGAATCAAGGCGGTCGGAAACACAAATTAATTTTAGCTAACAGGTCTTCCACGACCAAATAAGTAGTCAAGTTCATACCATATGCTTGTTCTAGCTCTCATAGGAATCCCCCTATTTTCTACATGCCCCGATTGCACGATGCATTGAATCTTCCCATGGTCTTACCGGTCAGCGTCCGGCTTTTAGACATTTCACCAGGGAAGTCTAGTTTGAGTGAGGTATCTGATTACAACGACCTGAATTTTTGGAGCCAGACTTGTCCTTTGTGCATGGTGGACTGAACGTTTGGTGGAAACCAAAGCCAGCCATGGGTTTCTCCTTCAGGTCGGGACAAACACATGGTTAAGTTTGCAGCTACTGTGTCCCAACTTTCAGGCATGGTTAAATTTCTCTCGAAGAAAACATCAGGCCATGCACACATGTGATGTGATCTTGTGGTTGGGAGTTTGGGATCTACTTATAAAGGTTCGCACTAAACTCTAAGACGATGGTCATGATAATTGGGATGGCGGCAACGACCCGTGACTGGAAGCCAACAGATATGTGTGCCGTGCCGTGTGTGTCGTGTGTAGTGAAAATACGATGCTCGTGTCGTGTGTACGGTCTATAAGAAAGAATCGGTTTCATTTTGGCAGTTTGCAACAAGTGCGTTGCACACAGGCGAGGGAACCCCAACTTGCAACGGAACACGTCCAAACGACCAAACCCATTTGGATGTGGACTTGTCAGTAGACAGAGACGGGAGGCAAGAAAAACAATGGCGTGCTTGGTCGCGGCATTGTCCCGGACGTCGGGTTTCCCGGTGTCTCGCTTGGACGCATCGCATGCGGCTGCGCCCGACTTTAATCCCCACCTGCTCCTGTCTCCGTCACGAGGCGGACGCTTTTGGTCTCGTTCGAGCGTTTCCGTTTCCGAACGCAACAAAACGCCATCCAGAAGCTAGCGACTCGGGAGCCTATCTGATTTGGACGGACTCTCCATCACCCAGGCCAGGGTAGCAACAAACAAAGGCCAGCACCAGCTCCAACAAAAAACCACGGGGCAAAACAACGGATTTGAGGTGATTTGCTTCTTGTCTTTGCCTCAAGAAAAGCAGTGAAGAGCGTGGCACGGGCTGGACTTTTGAGGCCATGTACGTTTGTTTCTCTGCCCGTTCTCTCCTGGCTGCCAGTGCCAAATGCGAAGGACAACCATGGTGCTTGTCCTCGTCCCAGTTGGAGTTATCCATGGCGTGGCGTGGTGGGTTGGGCAGGGATGATCTGTTTTCTTTTGTGTTTGTGTTTGTGTTTGGCAGCATGCATCAAAGCGGCATGGCGTGCGATTCTTCAGTATGAATACCACTTCTTTCTTCGCCCTCCCTCCGGTGCACTCTACGTTTAGATTAAACCTGCTGCGTGCAGGTGTTGCACTACTATCTCTTCATGGTGTCATCGAAAATGAGTTTGCGACTCGTCGCGATGACACCATGCGTGCCGTACAGCGCCTGCTCATGCTCGATGCATGCCAGCGGAGATTTTCACACTGCATTTTCTCTGCTCGGACGATGACAGCCCGAAGAACAGCGTCTTGCCTTGCCTGTTTGTCTGGGAGATTTCCGAAGCATTCGGGTCGGATTTGGATTGTTGCATACAGATGCATGCGGTCGATTTTTCTACGGGTGGACCTTTTTTTGCGGTCGATTTTCTACGGTTTGACCAGCGGGCATCGCCTGGTTGTGCTTAATTAATTGTTCAACGGTTCTACGCTATAGTAGCTGTACTTGCATTGATCAGGCCGTGAAGAACGGTGCAGCTTAAAACAAGATCAGTGTCTTGCACGAGCAGCAGTAACAAATTCAGCAAGCAAAATGTCGTCTTCGGACGTGTCACGAGTTCACTGTATGCTACACTTAGGTGGACATAGTGTAGTGGGGGTCGGTGGCTATGTGTCGAGTCGACATCTAGCGCCGAGGGTGTTATTCCCTCTAAGAACCTAGATGGCCCTTCAATCCTAGTGCTTAGGTGGACATAGTGTAGTGGAGTTCACTGTATTGCCTTTCCACCGTCCACTGCCACGAGCAGCCGCGCGAGCAATGCGTCGTCAAGGCGGCCTGAGTTATGAATCACTCAAATTGGACCCCCACCAGAAAAATCTGAAGAAAATGAAAAAAAATTGTCAATTTTTTTGTGTGCTTGACAAATTTCATGATGAAATGAAATGCGTGTAAGGCATGAAAAAAAGCAAAATTAATATTCCAAAATGGTTTCTAAAACAACATTTTTTTGGCCGACTAAAGAAGCATTTTTGGGGCATCCAGTTTTTTGTGACGACCTCCACAAATGTCCTTTTATGATTAAATTTTGCAAACACACAAAACATTTGTCAAAGTTTATCACAAAACAATTCCAAAAATTATTTTAATTTTTTTTTCTATTTTACTTTTTACGAGATAGCATTTGAGCTCGAGAGTATATACTCCCTGTCCGCGTGGTTGATGATTTGTTGTGCAGAGAAGCTGCCTATTTTTACAGCAACTCCTAGCTGGTTAGGCTCCCTATCCGTGTACGTGGTCGTATGGTAGTTTGTCTGGGCGCGGAAGCGAATTTATTCCCATTTGGCAGTTTGCAACATGTACACGCATGCACGCGGGGCCATAGTTTTTTTTAATACAGTACATACACAACGCTCATATATACACGTATATACTCAACCCTTTGAACGTACACACGTACACCCTACCTTTATGAGGACCTCCGAAAGACTGGGCCGCATATCATCTTGAGATTTACGTAGTTATCGTAGCACGCAGGGCCATAGTTAACATCTGCTAAAGTGTCCAAACCCCAATACATTCGAGCTTATCGCTGGCCTCCCCTGGGTTTGTCCCGGCGCGAAAGAAACAAACAACCAGATTAAAGTCGAGAGCACGGACACAGAGTAGGAACTTGGAAAAGGAGGAAGAAGACAGCGGGAAAGCGGCGGGGATGCGACCGACTCCGTTGTCGCGTTGCCCGCGTCACCCAGCCGGGTTCCTTGGACGCATCGCACACGGCCATGACTGCTGCTGCCTCCATCACGAGCCCCTCTTGCTCAGGGCCGGCCCTAGGGGTATGGCCAGGGGGCGACGGCCCAAGGCCCAGGCCGGATGGGGGGCCCATGATGTTGTACACATGTATAGTATAGCCCAGCAAAAAATAGACAAGGAAAAAATTATGAGATGAAGAAATAAAGATGGGCTCGGCCCATCAGATCGCCTAGTAATGCGTAGCGAAGCATCGGCACGCAAGTCACGGCTGTGCGACGCACGCGTAAGTGTGAAACAAATCAATCGGAATATCGGCTTTTCCTGTTCGTCGCTTGTCGGTTCGTCTTCGTCATTACATCAGCCCGTCGCTCGATCGTTCCTCGCTCGGTGCCTCAGCCGCTCGTTGCCGCCAGGGCACGCAGCAGTCCGACAACTCAAACATCCAGCAATACGACAATACATATGTATGTGGATGCATGTACATATCCAATATCCATGTTCCGATGTTCCCGATCCATTCATCCATGCCTCAATTTTAGTAGTTTCTTTAGCATGTATATTAAACTATTCATACATGATCCATCCCATGAAGTATCAAAAAATTTATGTATAATTTTCTAATTCAATCTTTCATAGTATGTATTAAACCATCGTAATTTTTTGTCATTCCGTGTACATGTCTAGGGTTCTGATCATCCGATCCATAAATTTCTAATTCGTTATCTACTCTTTGCTTCGTAATATTAGGACATTAGCATGCCATGTTGCCTAAGAAGCATTTGTCCGGTGCTGAAAAAAGGAGAAGAAAGAAAGAAATAGATCTGAAAATTCAACCACGGAAGGGTTCTTAGAAAAAGTATTTTACATCTTCAAGTATCGTCGATGTCAATGAAGAACATAGGCAAGGAACTAATCCCGAGCATGAAAATTCAGATGTTAAGGTCAAAAAAATGGTGCAAGTACAGAGGAGCAAATAAATTTGTTTCCTATTTGAGGTAATCATGTCATGTTAGTTTTATTTTTGCATTGTACAACTATTATTGTAGTCAAATTTCAGACTAAAGATGCGTGGCTGAAAGTTTACTTTTAATATTATGCAAATAAAGTTACATATATATATATATATATATTGTTTATTTATCACACAAATACATAGATACATACATATATATGGTCTTAGGACTTAAGGGCGCATGTCATCGAGTTCGCCTAGGGCCTTCCAAAACACAGGGCCGGCCCTGCTCTTGCTGGACTTTATGGAGGGTTGTTCGCCCACCTGGGCTCGGGTGGTTTTCGAACCCAACAAAGCGCCATTTAAGCGCACGCTGGCGACCCTGACCGCGACGCCGATGTTTGGACGGGTAACAACGAAGCGCACAGCGAAAACCCACGGGGGAAGACCACGTGGTGAGGTGCATCGCTTCTTGTCCTTGCTCTTGAGGCTTGGCGTGAGCATCGGACATTTGTGCCCATCTACTAGCGCAAGTGCGAAAACCAACACAACGCCCATGTTTGTTTGTCTTTGGGTTAGACTTGTGGTGCCGCATAGGGTGGCGTGACGGGACATACGGCGGTCTGTTCCTGCTTGGCGCCATGCGCCAAAGCGGTATGGCGCAAAATTCGGTGTTTTGACTCTTTTGTAAAAGTTTAGCAAGATTTGACACTATTTTCATAAAATTTCAGGATATAACACTTTTTTCTACCGCTGTAGTGTCTGGCGATAGGGTATAACCATCTACCGTCAGGGGTCTTAGGCCCTGTTTGGTTCATAAGTCTTAGGACTTATTTTAGTCCCAACTTATAAGTCTCAAGTTCCTAATAAGTCCCTACCTGTTTGGTTTCTGTGACTTAACATGGACTAAAAGACCATATTACAACTATAAGTCCCTATAAGTCCCTTCTTGAGAGTCTTATTTCATAAATTCCAAATGCCCACTTTAAGTCCCTAAAAATCCCTCATGTTTGGTTTAGATGGGATTTAATGAAACTTATTTAAGTCCCTACACCAATAAGTCCCTGTAACCAAACACCCTCTTAGCGATAGGACTTAACTGCACCGTTAACGTTACAACTATTTAACGTAAAAAATACCCTACCACCGGTGTCCTTGACAGTAGACTGTGCAACCCTAACGCCAAAGGTCCGCATGCAACCACGTCTCACGTCGCAGCTAGCTACTTTTCCTAGTTTTTATGTGTCCACAGTAGAATGGATGGACAGGTCACTGCATACGTGCATGTTAGACAACAACGAAAACAACAGGACAAAAACAGTGGCCGAGTCGCAGCACAACAACAAAATAATACACAAGCATGCATGCAAGTACACACAAGGCTGCACTTTTGCAGATGGATGATGGATGCATGCATGGTAGTTAATCCTATTGCGTTGTGATACAAGAATAGGAGGAATGCATGCAGCCCCTTTTCAATGTTTCAGAAACAGTGGCGTGGCTACCGGCAAAGGCTGTTGGCGGTAGGGTATTTTTTTATTTTAAACGGACGTGACGGTCCTGTTGAGTCTTATTGCTGGAGACTGTGGCGGTAGATTGTGTTATCCTATCACCATCGACCCCAACAGTAGAAAAATGGTTAGATTTTAAAATTTTACCAAAGCAGGGTCAAATCTCGTTGAATTTTTGTAAAAGGGTCAAAACACCAAATTTTGCCGGCCTGTGATTCTTTCCTTTCTTTACCATCCTGTACGTGACGAGTCCCTCTCTACAAGATTCACAGTCTGAATGAGAACAGATGGTTGCTCAGGAACATAGCGACGAAAAAATGTCGGTGAAAGACGACCAATCAGGATTTGCGGGATGTTCGCTTGCATCCCTACTCATAATATTATAGTTACTCTTTCTAAATCCTACACAAATCCTTAACCATACTGCATCAAATCGGCCTACACAAGTCCATAATAAAAGAGCATCAGCTCGGCATACACAAATCCATAAGCATGTAACACCAAATCAACATATAAAATCCATCAGCGCGAAGCATGAGAGCTAACTTAGGAGGATATCGGGACCACGACGTCGAAAGGGCCTGGATTGATATGGAGTCGCGCCACTACTGTCGAAGTAATGGGCCACGGGTAGGCTAACCCGAGTCCCAGGACCTTTCAAGACATCGGGGCAGGCCGCGTCCCTCAAGCCGAGTCCCAGGAGCGACTCCAAGACAAGCCGAGTCCCAGACGGCGACTCCGAAATAAGCCGACTCCGAGCTAGGCGACCTCCAGAGAGGCCGACTATGGAGAGTCGGCCCATGACTCCTCCCTCATCTCGAAGTACGATGTGGGGTACGGTCACGGCGTGGCCGTTCCCCCTGCTTACGAAGGGCCGGCATCGCTACAGTGAGCCGTATCGCTGGAAGATCTCCGGCGAGGCGCGGCACTGTTGCCATGCCTGCCCTGACCTCAGCCACAGTGCGCAGCATACTGTGCCCACGACGCCGGCCTGTACGACCCGAAGGCGGTGGGGCCGCCTGTCAGTGGGTGGGCCGAAGGCGGCCTGGGCGCCCCGAAGACGGACCTGTGGGAGTCGGCCTCCCTGGAGTCGGCCGACTCCTCCCCAGGGCCCCACGAGCCATTAACCAGATAGGATGGGGAATGGCGACAGTGATCGCTCGATAGACGGCGGCACTGTTGCCACGACCCAATGACCGAGCCTGCGTCATCAGGAGTGCCGCTACAGTATCAAGCCTGTCCGCGGGACCCGCCAGTCGGCGGGCCCCAGAAGCCGTCGGGGAGGACGGCGGCCTGAGAGATAGACGGCTGGGACCCGCGCCCAGCCGTATTACTATTGTACCCCCGGGGGGTAGGCCTATATAAACCCCCCGGGGCACCCATGCAAAGGGTTCAGACCTAAATAAAGATAGACCAGATAGCACAGGGAGGAGAGAGCTAGCCTTGCCCTCTCCTGCCTCCCGAAACAGCTCCAGGAGCACCATTGTAATCACTTTGCCATAGTGATCATGCGGAGACCCCGCAGAGCAGCAGTAGGGGTGTTATCTCCTAGGAGAGCCCTGAAGCTGGGTAAGTTCCGCCGGCGTGCATGTCTTCGCCTCATCCCGCTTCCAGGCACCGGCGACGTTCTACTCGCTCTCACCATGATAAGCCATCCTTTGGCATATGTCGTATCCAACCCCCGACATTTGGCGCCCAACGTGGGGCGAGGTGCACCGTCGTCCGAAGATCTGCTCTGGACGGGAACCCTGTTCCTCCCCGGCGAGCACAGCCAGCCCGGCACGCCGGATGGCGTCTGTGCCGACGCGCTGCATGGCGCTGAGATCGCCTGTGCGGCCAGCTGCCTCACCGATCTTATCGGCGAGGTACGCCTCTCCGATGAGCCTGCGTCCGACGCAGGCACAAGTGGCCCCGAGAGCCTCCTCGCGGGCCTCCTCGACCAACTCCACGTCGCCGGCGAGCCTGCCGCGGACCTGGAGTCCATAGGATCCACTGACCCGATGCTGGTCGACTCCGACACCGCGTCGCTCGACGCGTTCCCCACCAACGTGGTGGTCTACGACGAGCCGCTCTCTTACGCGGGGAGCGGCGGAAGCACCGTCACTGAGATCCTCGTCCTCGACCACGGCGAGCGCTCCGGCGAAGGAGCGCACGACCCGCTTGACGCGGCCCTGCGAGACCTTGCAGCGTCGATTCCGGAAGACGCCGACGCCAAGACGCTGGAGGTGCTCCGCCTTCAGCTCGTCGAGGGCGCGAAGAAGCTGGCAAGCATGAGGCGCTTGTCAGAAGCTTACCAACGCGAGATGGATCGCGCCGTAGGCGGCTCGCCGGCTCCAACCGAGCCTAGCCGCCTAGGCGCGGTCTGACAGCGCGGCGCGGCAATCGCCAACCTCTTCGGGGCTGATCGCCCTGTGTATGCCACGCCCACAGAGAATATCCGTGCCGCCCAGGCGGTGGCAGACGAGCTCGACAACTTCGAAGTCGAAGAGCGCCGCATAATGACGGAGCGAGTTCAGCAGCTCCTCGACGCGGCTGCCGCGCAGAATGATGTCGGCTGCCGCACCGAGGCGCCGCAGCGCCAAAACGACGACCCATCGCCTCGCCGAGACCAAGGTGCGACGTCTCGGACGCCGACTGGCGGGGCCAGTGGGAAGAAGGACAAGGAGCCGGCTGTCAGTCACAGTCGGACTCACATCACCATCGAGCGCGACCAAGACGGCCGCCCCAAAGCGGTGGAATGGCGAGACGACTACCTACCTCCCCCTCCTCGCAGAGAAAGGCAAGTCTCCCCGCCGCCCTTGGAACATCCGACTCTCGGCGACCGCCTTGGCCGCCGAGAGGGAGTCGGAGAGAACGACGCCCGCCACCGGATCGACTGACTCCACCGATCCCTGGCGCTGGAAGAAGAAGACCAGTTGGGTCCCCCCTGCTTTGGACCCCGCATCCGAGATGAGCCCTTCCCCAAAGGGTTCACGCTCCCCCGAGACACGCCCAAATATACCGGCACCATGAAGCCGGAGGATTGGCTGATCGACTACTCCACAGCCGTCAACATAGCGAACGGCAACAAACGTGTTGCCGTAAGATACGTCCCGCTCATGCTCCAGGGCTCGGCCCGGACGTGGTTGAACAGTCTGAAGCCTTGCAGCATCAACAGATGGGTCGACTTCACCGAGGCTTTCGTCCGCAACTTCACGAGCACGTACAAGCGACCTCCAAAGCCACGCCAACTCTCCTTGTGCGTGCAAGGCCCTGACGAGTCTACTCGCGACTACCTCACGTGCTGGGGCGAACTCCGGAACTCCTGCGAGGGCGTGCACGAGGTGCAGGCCATCGAGTACTTTACTACCGGGTGCAGAGAAGGCACCCTCCTCAAGCACAAGCTCCTCTGCGACGAGCCGGAGACCCTCGATGAGCTGCTGATCACAGCGGACAAGTACGCCACGGCCGACTCCTCCATGAAGGCGAAGATTTGGGTCAGCACAACTGGCAAAGTCGCCCCTCAGACTCCAAGAATCCCGGCTGGAGACACCAGTCGGCGGCAACAGCAGAATGACCAGAAGCGCAAAGCCCCGCAGCCGACTTCCAGCAGTCGGCAAGTGGCAACAGCAGAGGACCGACAGTTGGAGGGACCGCCTCCGGCGAAGCGACAGAAGGGCGGCAAGTCCAACTGGCTGCCGGCTTTCTCCTACGAGCATACTCTAGATGGTCCCTGCAAGTTCCACAGCGGCGCGAAGCCGTCGAACCACACCACCAGGAAATGCCACTAGCTGACCAGAATCGCAAAGGGGGACGGCCTGCCCCCTCCCCCTCCTGCTGGGCCGCCTCCTCCACTGCCGCCCCAGCAGCCGGCCGTCAGGCCAGTCGACGCGATACAAGACGAGTTCCCGGATGAGCATGGAGCGTATGTGGTGTTCACCAGTGTAGCGGATGACCGACGCAGCAGGCACCAACAGCAACAAGAAGTGAATGCGGTTGCATCAAGTACTCCAGAGTTCATGCATTGGTCCGAAAGGCCTATCAGTTGGAGCAGAGCTGATCACCCAGAGGTGATGCCGAGTCCAGGCTCCTATGCCTTGGTCTTAGGCGCCACACTCGCCACAGATAGGCGGGCCACTCGCTTCTCGCGAGTACTTATAGACGGAGGCAGCAGTATCAACATCCTGTACAAGGATACAATGGAGAAATTAGGAATCAAGCGAAGACAGCTTCAGAGCAGCCGGACTGTGTTCCATGGAATCGTCCCTGGCCTTTCCTGCTCGCCAATCGGCAAGATCCTGATAGATGTCCTCTTCGGAGACAAGGATCATTTCCGCCGAGAGCCAATTTGGTTTGAGGTGGTGGACCTTGAAAGCCCATATCATGCATTGCTTGGCCGACCCGCCTTGGCCAAGTTCATGGCGGTCCCCCACTACGCCTACCTCAAGATGAAGATGCCGAGTTCCAAGGGAATCCTAACTGTGTCCGGTGACTACAGGAAGTCGTCCTCTTGCGCGGCCGAAAGCAGTCGGCTGTCCGAGTCCTTGGTGATCGCAGCTGAGAAACGACTTCTTGATCGGGTCGTGGCGATGGCCGGCAAGCAGCCCGAGTTATCGCCCGACCCCAAGGAGTCGGAAGCAGAAGGATCATTCAAGCCAGCCAAAGAAACAAAGAAGATACCATTGGACCCGGAGCACCCGGAGAGGTATGCTGTCATGGGCACAGGCCTTGACAGCAAATAGGAAGGCGAGCTCGTCGATTTCCTCTGTGAGAATCGCGACATCTTCGCATGGTCCCCCAAGGACATGCCTGGTGTCCCGACGGAATTCGCCGAGCACAAATTGCACGTCCGATCTGATATGAAGCCCGTCAGGCAGCCCTTGCGCCGCCTGTCAGAAGAAAAAAGAAGAGTTGTTGGAGAAGAAATAGCCCGGCTCCTGGCAGCCGGCTTCATCATGGAAGTGTTTTTTCCAGAGTGGCTGGCAAACCCAGTACTGGTGCTGAAGAAGAACAAGCAGTGGCGGATGTGCATTGATTACACGAGCCTCAACAAAGCTTGCCCCAAGGACCCATTTGATCTGCCGAGAATCGATCAGGTGATAGACTCCACAGCCGGATGTGAGCTGTTGAGTTTCCTAGACGCATATTCAGGATATCACCAGATCAAGCTGAACCCGGCTGACAGACTGAAGACCGCCTTCATCACGCAGTTTGGGGCCTTCTGCTACCTGACCACTACCTTGGCCCGTTTCTACGCGACACAGGGCATCCGACTAGACTTAGCGTCCGTTGCCCATCCGCAGTCAAACGGCCAGGTGGAGCGAGCGAACGGCCTCATCTTATCCGGCATCAAGCCTCGACTCGTCGTACCGCTGGAGCGATCTGCCGGCTATTGGCTTGAGGAGCTGCCAGCCGTCCTCTGGAGTCTGCGCACGACTTCAAACAAGTCAACCGGCTTCACACCCTTCTTCCTCGTCTATGGTGCCGAAGCCGTCATCCCAACGGACATAGAGTTCGACTCCCCGCGAGTCACCATGTACACCGAGGAAGAAGTAGAAGAAGCACGTCAAGACGGCGTCGATCTGCTGGAAGAGGGCCGGCTGTTGGCACTCAGTCAGTCCAGCATCTACCAGCAAAGTCTGCGTTGATACTACAACAGGAAGGTCAGGCCAAGATCTTTCCAAGAAGGCGACCTTGTGCTCCGACTGATCCAGCAAACAGCCGGCCAGCACAAGCTGTCGGCACCTTGGGAAGGCCCCTTTATCATCAGCAAGGTGCTAGGGAACGACGCCTACTATCTGATCGACGCTCAGAAGCCCCGAGCGCGCAAGAGGGACGACTCCGGTAAAGAGACAGAGCGCCCGTGGAATGCAAATCTTTTTCGAAGATTTTACAGTTGATGCAGTATGTATCACACTACCCCTTTGTATTAAAGTACTAAGACTTTGGGCCCCCTGAGACGAGCTTGGGGACTGCCCTTTTTTGTTATCTGTATGATAAGAATTATGCCTCCAAGTACATTACTTTCATTACAAGCCGCTTGGCACCGGGCCAGACTAGTCGGCCTGGGGACTCGCCGCCTTGCGCTATGAGGAGCTTCCCGCAGTCAGACAAGTAGTGCGCGGTACCCAATCCGCCTCCTGGCAAAGCCGCAGCTCGCAGAACGACTGTGAGGCGGGCAGGAGTGAGGAAGAACGGGCGCCCACACGAAAAATGGCTAAGGACCTAAAGCACGAACATAGCGTAAGACGGCCCCCAGCATTTCTGAAGCAGAAAGCCGACTCATGAGTAGCCGGCTCGCCGTCTTTATTAGCCTCTATCAAGGACGGCCGACTCTTGGGTAGTCGGCCTGTCGCTTTCTATCCGACTTGCTAAAGAAACTCTAAACGGCCAAGTACTTGCCTTCCCGAAGTAGCCAAGCGCTTGACCCAGCGACAGTCCGCAGAGCGGCTGTCCGACTGGCAAGGCAGCGACTAAAGGAAGGCGGCAAAGGGAAAAGCCTAAAGAGTAGTAAGCAAGGAAAGATGGAAATCGGATAAATATTTACATAGGCCCTTGGCCGAATCTTCGAATAGAAGTTCAACATACACCCCGCAGGTGGAATTGTTCGAATCTAACAAAGTTTTCAAAAGATTACTAAGACAGACAAGCAGAGGCGAAAAAGGCAGCCTAGGAGGCGGCATCTGGGATCGGAGGATCGGAGGAGACAGCGGTGTCAGGCGCCGGGGCAGTCGGCTGGGCGGTCTCGGTTTGATCGCCTCCGGCGGTAGTCGCCTTCTCTCGACGCGGCTCGTTGCTGGAGGCGCGATCGAGCTGAGGCTGGCCGCCTGCTCCGTCTTCTGGCACCTCCGCCTCGCCTTCGTCCTCCGCCTCGTCCTCCTCCTCGGTGCTGGAGTCGATCACCTCCGCCGAGCCCTCGCCATACTCCGGGTTCATCCCGAACCACTCTGGCGGCACTTCCTCGCCGCCTTCAGCCCACTCGGGGACGAATACACTGGTGTCCGTGTTCTCGGCAATGGCCGCCGCACGCTCGATAAGGGCACCCTCCACGGCCTCCAGCTCGGCCTGGGCTTCTGACCGGAACGCGGCCAGACGGTACAGGTCCAACCCTGGATACCACGCCTTGACGAACTCCAAGGCCCAACGCGCTCCGGCCCGGGCCGAGGAGCCCTTCCAGGCCTCAGGACGGCCGGCAGCGACCTCCAGCCAGTCGGCAGTTCGGCTGGCGGTGCGCAGAGCCGGCGTGCCTGGCCACAGGGCGGCAACCGCCCGGGCGCCGGCACGCTGAAGCCGGCGCATCAGCCGGTGAGTCGGACGAAGACGGGCTTCAATGCTCAGAAGCTGCTCATCGATGGTTCGGGGGGCATTAGCTGCGATCTCCTCACCGTTTGCCCTTCGCGCCTCACGAGCAGCCTCGATGGCCAGAGGGACTGCCTGCGAGTGACCAGGGAAGAAGTCTACCAAGACAAAAAAGAAGCAAGTCGAAAAATCAGAAGTCGGCCTGACACATAGTTGGAAGCCCGAAGAAACGAAAGAAACTTACCATCAATGATATCCTCGATCTCGTGGAAGCCAGAGGTCAGCATCGCCTCCCTGTCAGTCCAAGAGGAGCCCTCGCTCTCGAACTCGGCCAGGAGAGCGGCCTCCTTCTTCTCGGCCTCGTCCTGCGCCTTCTTGAGCAGCTCCTTCTGCTCGGCCAGCTGCGCCGCCAGCAGGTCGCGCTCCGCGGCAAGCTTGCCACACTCCTCCTCCTTGGCACGACGGGCGGTATTTGCCTCGCCCAGCTGCTCCTGAAGAGCGGCGTTGGCTCCTGAAGAACGAAAGAAGAGACAAATAAGTCGTCAGCAAAGAAGATCGCCGGGAAGACCCGGCCCGACTGCTCAGCAGTCGGCCCGAATCTCGGGGACTACAGCCCGCGGGTGCGCCAGCGCGCCCCTGCGAAGAAGAAGAACTTACTCCGGCTTTCCGACAAGTCGGCAGCCCGCTTGCTCAACTCCTCAACATTGCGGTTGAAGGCAGTGGCGCGGAGGTTGTGATACTCCTGCAATAAGTCATTGAATGCAAAGTTAGTATTTGGAACTCGCCAGAGGGAGTTCCGAACCGCCTGCTCAGCAGCCGGCCCGGAACTCGGGGACTACACCCAGTGGGTGCGCTGGCGCGCCCCCACAGAGAAAAAACAAGAATCAAAAAGGAAAAGAAACTTACTCGGACGGCCGTTCGTGCGGCCAGATGCGCTCTGGTGCAGGCTTGAAGGGCGTGGCCTTCGGCCCGCAGTTTCGCCTGGACTTCCAGAAGCAATTGATTTAGCGGCCCGGTGCCGCCTCCGCGCAACCACCCGGTGGGCGCGGCGCTTGTGGCCTCGGCGTCTAGGGTTGCCGAGCTGGCAGCGCCGGTCTCCCGAGGTCGCGGCGCCGAGGTCACCCTCTCAAGACGGCGGCGCACCGGCGAGGCGACTTGGAGAAGCAGCCGCGCCTCGGCCTCGTCCATGACCGACGGCTCCGACGAACCCACCGGCTGTTTGCCGTGCGGTCTCCCAGACGGCGGTGGAGGCGGCGGTGGCGGCACGAGAGTGTCCGACATAGAAGCCCCGCCGCACTCCTTCTCCATGACGGGGTTCTCGGTGCTGGCCTCTCCGGTCTGTCCCGTGAACTCCGGAGGTGGCGGTGCAGACGATAGTGGGGGGGGGGGGGACGAGCATCGCCGATCAGCGATGCGCGGCCTCCTTGGCACGCCGTCTCGCCGCAAGGGTGGCTTCGGCATCCTCCAGCTTCTTTTGGGCGGAGGCGGCCGCCCTGTCGGCCTCCGCCTTCTCCAGGCGTTCGGCCTCCTCCTCCTCGCGCTTCTCCCGCGCATTTCGCTCCGTCGCCTCCCAGAGGTCGGCGGCGGGGTCGGCCCGCCGAGTGTTGGCAGACGTCTCTGCCGACCCCATGAC
>NC_041385.1:804808293-804814886 GCF_002162155.2 Triticum dicoccoides
CTCCGACGGACCCACCGGCTGTTTGCCGTGCGGTCTCCCAGACGGCGGTGGAGGCGGCGGTGGCGGCACGAGAGTGTCCGACATAGAAGCCCCGCCGCACTCCTTCTCCATGACGGGGTTCTTGGTGCTGGCCTCTCCGGTCTGTCCCGTGAACTCCGGAGGCGGCGGTGCAGACGATAGTGGGGGGGGGGGGACGAGCATCGCCGATCAGCGATGCGCGGCCTCCTTGGCACGCCGTCTCGCCGCAAGGGTGGCTTCGGCATCCTCCAGCTTCTTTTGGGCGGAGGCGGCCGCCCTGTCGGCCTCCGCCTTCTCCAGGCGTTCGGCCTCCTCCTCCTCGCGCTTCTCCCGCGCATTTCGCTCCGTCGCCTCCCAGAGGTCGGCGGCGGGGTCGGCCCGCCGAGTGTTGGCAGACGTCTCTGCCGACCCCATGACAGAGGGAACGGTGACTCTCTCAAGGGAAAGAGGGGCCCTGAAGAAGAATGGAGGGAGTATAAAAGAAGACTCGGACAAGATTCAACAAAGGAAAATAAAAAAGCGTAAAGACTTACGAGAGACTAGCGGCGGCCTTTTCACTTCCTTTCGGAAGCGGTTGGCCTTCGCGGCCGCCTCCTCCCATTTGGTCGCGGCAGCCGCCCCCTTAAACTTCTTCAGTTTGCCGCCGGGCGCACTCGGCCCGGCGTGACGCCTCTTCGCGCCGCCTTGGCCAGCCAGGCCAGCAGAGGAGCCGGCGCCCGACGAGCCGACCCTCGGCTGGTGGCGCGGAGCGACTTCCCCTTCGGCATCGTCGTCAGGCCAGTCGGCGAAGGTGGCCGAGGGCCTAAAGTTGCCTTCTGCTCCTTCTCCCCCGCCTTCGGCGTCGGCTTCCATCGCCGCCGCCCCTATGTCGGGGTCGTCGACGTCGCTCTCCGCACGATCGGGAACATACTCGCGGGGCTGTCTCGTGGCGCCGGCTGCAGGCTGCATACGGGGATTCTAGCTCACAAGAAACCGACAAGAGTCGGAAACCGGATTCGGCCACAAAGAAGACAAAACAATAGGGGGACGCGACTTACCACTGGTGGGGGGTTGTCGCGCGAGTACGGCTCCTTGCCGAACTGCCAGTCCTCCTCGAACTCGCAGTACGCGATATGGTTCACCAAGTTCGCCACCTCCTTGCGGGCATCTCCTTGGTGCTCATCCGACTTGGGTCTCGGAGGCCGCTCATCTGACAGATAAGGTGAGGCCGGACTTGGAGCGGGAGAACTCAGCGCGCCACGAAGGCGGCCAGCAAGTCGGCCCCGACGAGACCCTCCGACTGCGTCAAGACTCGCAGTCGCGCTACGGCGGCGGCTCCGGCGAGAGTCAGTGTCTTGACTCAGTGAGACCAGCTGGGGAGCCTCCCAGTTAGAGGGGCGGCGTTGTAAGGCGGCAGGTTGACCCAGTCGCCGTCGGAGGCGAGGTTCTTCACGTAGAAGTATGAGCGCTGCCACATCTTCACCGACTTGATCAGCGTGATGGGAGGAAAGGGGTTGTCGGCCGTCGAGCGCCGCACCGCGATGTAGGCGCCGCACTGAGCCGGCACGCCGGCGACGTGCGTGCCGAGCTTAGAAGAGAAGAATTCTCCCCACAGCTCGATGGTGGGGAGAACACCGAGGAAACCTTCGCACAGAGTGGCGAAGGCGGAGAGCAACACCACCGTATTCGGAGTGAGGTGGTGCGGTTGAAGGCTGTGGAACTCCAAGAACGAGCGGAAGAAGCCGCTCGCCGGCAGCCCCAGGCCGCGCATGAGGTGCAAGCGGAAGATGACCCGCTCGCCCTCCTCCGGCGCCGGCCGGATCTCCCCCTCCGGCGCGGTGCGGGCGCGCACGAGGTCCGCGCTAGGGAGACGGCGTGTCCGGCGGAGGAGCTCGATGTGTTCCTCTTCTACCTCCGAGCCGTCCCACATGACGGGGGCCGCGGCGGAGGAAGAGCTCATCGCCGTGATGTGGAGTGCTCTTGCTCAACGGCGGAGGCAGGAGGGAGAGAAGGCAAGATGAGGCGGGGGAGCGGGGAAGAAGGGCGCGCATGTTGTGCCGCTCCGCTCCCCCCCGCCTACTTATATCCCTGTGGGCCGAGAAGCCGAGGAGGAGGGCGTGGGATTAACTGCGCACGATGCCCCACGCCGCCCCATGATTTACCCCACGAAGTTACTGCGCGCAGTAATGACGTGGGAAAATCAACCGTCCGCGGCCGCAACGGATCCGTTCGTATGCCGAGGCACGGTAGTAGCGGGCCCCGCCTGACGGCCCATCCCGTCGCGCGCGTGGGCAGGCAGACTGTCCTCTCCACGTGGCGCCACGCGATAGGACCACCTTGATGGCTGCGGGGAAGCATATCAGGCATGCCACCTGGTTTCCCGCCGCGACTTTCGAGCTACGGCTCTTCGCTAAAACATCCGACTCTCGACAGTCGGCCCAAGGGAAGACGGCAGCCGAGTTCCAGAGTCCGCTCCTGGAAGGTTGAAACTGTTGAAGCCCCACAATGCAGCGTCCGCAGGGCTTCACCAGCTTTGGGGACTACTGTCGGAGTAATGGGCCACGGGTAGGCTAACCCGAGTCCCAGGACCTTTCAAGACATCGGGGCAGGCCGCGCCCCTCAAGCCGAGTCCCAGGAGCGACTCCAAGACAAGCCGAGTCCCAGACGGCGACTCCGAGATAAGGCGACTCCTAGGCGACCTCCAGAGAGGCCGACTATGGAGAGTCGGCCCATGACTCCTCCCTCATCTCGAAATACGATGCGGGGTACGGTCACGGCGTGGCCTTTCCCCCCTGCTTACGAAGGGTCGGCATGGCTACAGTGAGCCGTATCGCTGGAAGATCTCCGGCGAGGCGCGGCACTGTTGCCATGCCTGCCCTGACCTCGCCACAGTGCGCAGCACACTGTGCCCACGACGCCGGCCTGTACGACCCGAAGGCGGCGGGGCCGCCTGTCAGTGGGTGGGCCGAAGGCGGCCTGGGCGCCCCGAAGACGGACCTGTGGGAGTCGGCCTCCCTGGAGTCGGCCGACTCCTCCCCAGGGCCCCACGAGCCATTAACCAGATAGGATGGGGAATGGCGACAGTGATCGCCCGATAGACGGCGGCACTGTTGCCACGACCCAATGACCGAGCCTGCGTCATCAGGAGTGCCGCTACAGTATCAAGCCTATCCGCGGGACCCGCCAGTCGGCAGGCCCCAGAAGCCGCCGGGGAGCACAGTGGCCTGAGAGACAGACGGCTGGGACCCGCGCCCAGCCGGATTACTATTGTACCCCCGGGGGGTAGGCCTATATAAACCCCCCGGGGCACCCATGCAAAGGGTTTGGACCTAGATAGAGATAGACCAGATAGCACAGGGAGGAGAGAGCTAGCCTTGCCCTCTCCTGCCTCCCGAAACAGCTGCAGGAGCACCATTGTAGTCACTTTGCCTTAGTGATCATGCGGAGACCCCGCAGAGCAGCAGTAGGGGTGTTATCTCCTAGGAGAGCCCTGAAGCTGGGTAAGTTCCGCCGGCGTGCATGTCTTCGCCTCATCCCGCTTCCAGGCACCGACGACGTTCTACTCGCTCCCACCATGATAAGCCATCCTTTGGCATATGTCGTATCCAACGCCCGACAACTACGGAATGCATAGATGTGCCCCTGCACCTCCTGTGTTTGGGCGGATCAGCTACCAAGCCGCGGTGGATGGTCTGATATCACTAGTAGAAAAACTCCTAATAGTCCCGGTTCGTAAGGGCCTTTAGTCCCGGTTCATGAACCGGGAATAATGGGTCGTTACTAATACCTCCACCCATTAGTCCCGGTTCAAACACGAACCGGGACCAATGTGCCTCCACGTGGCCCTGTACGCCAAGCCCAGTCAGGGGGCCTTTGGTCCCGGTTGGTGGAGTCCATGTTTTTTTAGAAAATTGGCTGCTTTAGGGGTTTTAGGGGTTATTTTTAGGTTGTTATTAGCTAGCTAATAGAGAGAAGTGTCCTCTCTTATATCTTCGTCCTTGGTTTACCAACGCTGCTGCTATATATGTTCATTTCACCCGCTAATATAATAACTCATGCATGCTCGCATCATACATCATCATATATAATAACAAGTCCTACTAATCATGCATCATCATACAACTTCTACTCGTTATTAATAATAAGTCATACGATCATCATCCTCATAGTCATCGAACCCAACCCTATATAATTGTTCTTAGCACATGATCATCAGTATCAGGTAGGACATGACCTAAACACCCTTAAGGTAAAATAGCATAAAACAATATAGACCCTGACTCTCCATTATGAAGAATGGCGATCATCCTGTCTCCAATTTTTGCCCTTCGCTGATTGTTGCTTCCAAGAAGCTCTTTACGACTGTCCATACATTTTTTCCATTCTTTGATTGTCATGTCTCCACTTCTTTTAGAAACCCGGTATGGATAGTTCAGATTCGTAGGAAGACCTGGTTGTATGTTCAAAACAAGAAGGCTACCGTGTGTATACATCAGATGAGGCACACAATCATTCGGGATTATCTGTTGAAAAACACAGTAATAACTTCGTAGTTAGCAATGATGCACTAGTTTTAGAAGTGTGCAAAAAGATGCACGGATGTCGTAATAGTAAAAAATCTTACCAGGGTATCTCCATGGTAGTTACCGTAGTTCAACACGTGCACTAGTGGCACGTATTGACCATAATGTTGAGGAGTTTGATTGTAGATATTGTAATTCTCAAGATCAGTACAAAATGCGACAAGATGATTTTTCTCCTGATAATTTAGTTCGGAGCCTTCGGTGTAGTAGGTTCTGTCTACCATCTTCCGCACATTCTTTGAAGAATGAAAATAAGCTGTCAATGGAAATAAGTTGTCAACTATTTTGAAATAAACAATATAAATTACTTAATAACTATGTTAAGCTCACATGGGGGAAGAATTGGAGATGTATCCACAAGGACGAAAATCGAAGGTCTCTCTTGCGCGATTGTAGGATCACCAAGATCCATGGTGACAAGCATACCCTCATCAAAATCATACATCTTGCAAAGTGCTTCCCAGTTTTTGCAACCAAAATGGGTTATGCATTGTACAACTTTACTTGAAAATCCACACCATGATGGGTACTTAGGATAATTGTTTTGGTTTCCATACTTTCATGGTCTTCAAAACCCATCCTCTCCAAGACATAGCGTCTTGCAAAGCATGGGATAAGCTAGTCGAATTGGAAAAGATGAAAAATACACGTTAAAATAGTTTAAGTCGTGCTTAATTACGAAAAAAACTATTGTGGTTGTTGCGTACCGTATGAACATCGAAGGTCTCCTCGAGCTTAATGCTGAAGCACCGATCTTCGTCCAGCTGAATGAACCTGTCGCACATACCTCGGTCGTTGTGGCACCATTCGCACTCCCCCGGGCGGTTTTCATAGTCCGAGTACGACATTTCCGGCCTAAGTTCATAATTCAAATATTAAATATATGTACTAAAAAACCTAAATTAGATCATTATTATTAATCACGGGTTGACTATTAGTGATGGTATGTAGCTCCTCCTTTCATTCCCGAGTGTATTATTACAACAAATTGTTTAGCACGCGGGAATGAAGGAGAAGGTACCCCACGACGACGTGGATGATGAAGGGGGCTCCTAGATTTCTGCATGGAGTGCTCTTCAATTTTAGCATTCAAAGTAGGAGTACTTTTCCAATATGAGCATTCAATAAGCAAAACCAAATCGTAAAATAAAGTAGTATTCAAATTAGCATGCATTCAATTATAACCAAAAGTACATCATCTCTTGTGTTCGTACATCGTCCAATACTCCTCGAATACTATCATACATATAGCATCGCTAATTAATACAGCTAGAACCGTAGCGCCCGACGGGTATCGTCGCGGGCGGTGGACACCCAAAGATAAGAAACGATCACAGGATCATAGCTCCAGTGAGATCCCTGAAGAACCTGCCAGGTATTGTCGAACCTACCCTCCAATGCAACCATGTAGCGACGGACGTGCTCGTCCTCCTCGCTGACACGGTGACGTACCACCTCTGCGGTGTCCGGAAGCCTCGGCACCGTCACTGGCCCACGCGACCGCCACCAAACAAGGATCGGGTCAACAACGGGCTGCCTCCTCCCCAACCTACGTCCCCCCGAAGGTAGCTCCTCCCAATACCAGTCCGGAGCAGGCCTCCACTGCCGAGTCGACGACGACGAGGATACGGGATAGGCATCGGCGACGTCGATGCGGGAACTACGTACTTCTATATATAGTTAAATAAAGTAGTTTTATTAATTAAATCAACTATCTAGTTGAACTACTAAGCACTTACTATAAATAAATAAAGTAGTGCTTACTATAAATAAATAAAGTAGCATTTACTATTAATAAATAAAGTAGCACTTACTACAAACTACTTCTATATGTAGTTAAATAAAGTAGTTTTATTAATTAAATCAACTATCTAGTTCAACTACTAAGCACTTACTATAAATAAATAAAGTAGTACTTAATAAAAACAAAGTAGCACTTACTATATAGTACTTACTAAAAATAAACTAGTATTTTTCTAACTAACTAATATTTTTCTAACTAATTATATTACC
>NC_041385.1:804816794-804817037 GCF_002162155.2 Triticum dicoccoides
AGAAGAAGAAGAAGAAGAAGAAGAAGAAGAAGAAGAAGAAGAAGAAGAAGAAGAAGAAGAAGAAGAAGAAGAAGAAGAAGAAGAAGAAGAAGAAGAAGAAGAAGAAGAAGAAGAAGAAGAAGAAGAAGAAGAAGAAGAAGAAGAAGAAGAAGAAGAAGAAGAAGAAGAAGAAGAAGAAGAAGAAGAAGAAGAAGAAGAAGAAGAAGAAGAGGAAGAGGAAGAAGAGGAAGAAGAGGAGGAAGA
>NC_041385.1:804819547-804820440 GCF_002162155.2 Triticum dicoccoides
AGAAGAGGAAGAAGAGGAAGAAGAAGAAGAGGAAGAGGAGGAAAGAATTAATAGAAGGAGAAGAAGGAGAAGAAGAAGAAGAAGAAGAAGAAGAGGAAGAGGAAGAAGAGGAAGAAGGAGAAGAAGAAGAGGAGGAAGAAGAAGAATAAGAAGAGGAAGAAGAAGGAGGAGGAAGAAGAAGAGGAAGAAGAAGAGGAAGATAAATACAGCAAAAAAATATTCACAAATAAACTAAATACAGCAAAAAAACCTACTCAGAAATAAATAGAAGAAAAAAATAAAGCAGAAAAGAAATAACTATATAAAAATTACTCAAAAATAAATAGAAGAAAATAAATAATGCATAAAATAAAAAAATTATAAAAAAATGTTGGGGCGCTGCCCGGTGGGCCTGCCAGACCTAAGTTGTGCAAATACAGGCCCAGAAGGGCCAGCAGGCTCACAGGGCAGCGCGTCCTAGTTAATTAGGCCCAGAAGCCTGCTATATAGAGGAGTTCGTAAGGGCAGCCACGGCTGGGTTTATAAACCAGTGCGGCTGCCTTCACTCGGCGAGGTGGGACTAAAAGTAGCGCACTGCTGGTGGCAGCGCACGACCTTTAGTACCGGTTGGTGGCTCTAAATGCCCGCGTTTGTCGCCGCTTGGGCTGACCAAAATTGGCCTTTAGTACCGGTTGGAGCCACCAACAGGTACTAAAGGCCCCTCCTATATATATGTCACTTACGAAAATTCAGTTATCGTCGCCACTTTGTTCCACTTCTCGCGCGAGTGTCTCGATCTCCGACGACAACGCTGACGCCGCCGCGCCGCCGTGCCGTCGACCTCGCGCACGTCGTCGCCGTCCCCGGCGCCCTCGCCGCCCGTCGTCATCGTCGTCGCCGTCCCCGCCGCGCCC
>NC_041385.1:804821584-804833809 GCF_002162155.2 Triticum dicoccoides
TATAGATTGATCGAACTAGTTTATTTTTAGTAAATGCTTAGTTGAACTTTTTGAATTAATATAATAGTTTATTTTTAGTAAATGTTTAGTTGAATTAGTATGTAGATCGGTCGGACTAGTTTATTTTTTGTAAATGCTTAGTTGAACTTTTTGAATTAATATAACTAGTTTATTTTTAAAATGTTAGAAATGTTAATGTTAGATGAATTAGAAGTGTTAATGTTTAGTTGAACTAGTTGAATTAATATATAGATTTAACTAGTTTATTTTTAGTAAATGCTTACTTGAACTTTTTGAATTAATATAACTAGTTTATTTTTAGTGAATGCTTAGTTGAATTAATAGAAATAGTTGAATTAATTGAATTAGTAAGTGTTTAATGTTTCGCCTAATATGAACATAGGAAATGTCGTCTGATGACGGAAAAAATTTCATTATGTGCGAATACTGTGAAGACCAGCGCGGCCAGTGCGACAGAAATTTCCTTGTTGATGGTAGACGATTCAACATCAAGCTGGATGAGACCTTTGAATTCGATACAGTAAGTCACAACGACAAGTCTGTTTTCGTAATTAAGCATGACTTATATATATGCTTCATTTGCCTGACTTGTAATTTTTAATTTTCACTATTCTTCTAGCGCATCTCCTGCCATGCAAGAATTTTTGTCTTGGATAAGGTAGGTTTCAAAGATATGGAAACTATGGAGGTAAAGAGAATTTACCTGAAAACTGAGTATGATGGTTATACTTTCAACGTCAAAGTATACAAAAACACACATACACCTATTTTGAATGCAAAACTTGGCAAGCACTATGCAAGACTTATGCATTTGAGCCTGGTATGATTATCACATTTGATATTCGTCCAGAAGATGATATTGAAGGTAATAGAGACATATGGGTCGATGTGCAGATGCCTCCAGTTCTACCATTATGTGAGTTCTTCTCAACTATATTTTTGTCTTTGAAATTGCTTATTCAAAAATAATTGACAACTAATTTCTATTGACCGACGCAGCAGGCACCAACAGCAACAAGAAGTGAATGCGGTTGCATCAAGTACTCCAGAGTTCATGCATTGGTCCGAAAGGCCTATCAGTTGGAGCAGAGCTGATCACCCAGAGGTGATGCCGAGTCCAGGCTCCTATGCCTTGGTCTTAGGCGCCACACTCGCCACAGATAGGCGGGCCACTCGCTTCTCGCGAGTACTTATAGACGGAGGCAGCAGTATCAACATCCTGTACAAGGATACAATGGAGAAATTAGGAATCAAGCGAAGACAGCTTCAGAGCAGCCGGACTGTGTTCCATGGAATCGTCCCTGGCCTTTCCTGCTCGCCAATCGGCAAGATCCTGATAGATGTCCTCTTCGGAGACAAGGATCATTTCCGCCGAGAGCCAATTTGGTTTGAGGTGGTGGACCTTGAAAGCCCATATCATGCATTGCTTGGCCGACCCGCCTTGGCCAAGTTCATGGCGGTCCCCCACTACGCCTACCTCAAGATGAAGATGCCGAGTTCCAAGGGAATTCTAACTGTGTCCGGTGACTACAGGAAGTCGTCCTCTTGCGCGGCCGAAAGCAGTCGGCTGTCCGAGTCCTTGGTGATCGCAGCTGAGAAACGACTTCTTGATCGGGTCGTGGCGATGGCCGGCAAGCAGCCCGAGTTATCGCCCGACCCCAAGGAGTCGGAAGCAGAAGGATCATTCAAGCCAGCCAAAGAAACAAAGAAGATACCATTGGACCCGGAGCACCCGGAGAGGTACGCTGTCATGGGCACAGGCCTTGACAGCAAATAGGAAGGCGAGCTCGTCGATTTCCTCTGTGAGAATCGCGACATCTTCGCATGGTCCCCCAAGGACATGCCTGGTGTCCCGACGGAATTCGCCGAGCACAAATTGCACGTCCGATCTGATATGAAGCCCGTCAGGCAGCCCTTGCGCCGCCTGTCATAAGAAAAAAGAAGAGTTGTTGGAGAAGAAATAGCCCGGCTCCTGGCAGCCGGCTTCATCATGGAAGTGTTTTTTCCAGAGTGGCTGGCAAACCCAGTACTGGTGCTGAAGAAGAACAAGCAGTGGCGGATGTGCATTGATTACACGAGCCTCAACAAAGCTTGCCCCAAGGACCCATTTGATCTGCCGAGAATCGATCAGGTGATAGACTCCACAGCCGGATGTGAGCTGTTGAGTTTCCTAGACGCATATTCAGGATATCACCAGATCAAGCTGAACCCGGCTGACAGACTGAAGACCGCCTTCATCACGCAGTTTGGGGCCTTCTGCTACCTGACCACTACCTTGGCCCGTTTCTACGCGACACAGGGCATCCGACTAGACTTAGCGTCCGTTGCCCATCCGCAGTCAAACGGCCAGGTGGAGCGAGCGAACGGCCTCATCTTATCCGGCATCAAGCCTCGACTCGTCATACCGCTGGAGCGATCTGCCGGCTATTGGCTTGAGGAGCTGCCAGCCGTCCTCTGGAGTCTGCGCACGACTTCAAACAAGTCAACCGGCTTCACACCCTTCTTCCTCGTCTATGGTGCCAAAGCCGTCATCCCAACGGACATAGAGTTCGACTCCCCGCGAGTCACCATGTACACCGAGGAAGAAGTAGAAGAAGCACGTCAAGACGGCGTCGATCTGCTGGAAGAGGGTCGGCTGTTGGCACTCAGTCAGTCCAGCATCTACCAGCAAAGTCTGCGTTGATACTACAACAGGAAGGTCAGGCCAAGATCTTTCCAAGAAGGCGACCTTGTGCTCCGGCTGATCCAGCGAACAGCCGGCCAGCACAAGCTGTCGGCACCTTGGGAAGGCCCCTTTATCATCAGCAAGGTGCTAGGGAACGACGCCTACTATCTGATCGACGCTCAGAAGCCCCGAGCGCGCAAGAGGGACGACTCCGGTAAAGAGACAGAGCGCCCGTGGAATGCAAATCTTTTTCAAAGATTTTACAGTTGATGCAGTATGTATCACACTACCCCTTTGTATTAAAGTACTAAGACTTTGGGCCCCCTGAGACGAGCTTGGGGACTGCCCTTTTTTGTTATCTGTATGATAAGAATTATGCCTCCAAGTACATTACTTTCATTACAAGCCGCTTGGCACCGGGCCAGACTAGTCGGCCTGGGGACTCGCCGCCTTGCGCTATGAGGAGCTTCCCGCAGTCAGACAAGTAGTGCGCGGTACCCAATCCGCCTCCTGGCAAAGCCGCAGCTCGCAGAGCGACTGTGAGGCGGGCAGGAGTGAGGAAGAACGGGCGCCCACACGAAAAATGGCTAAGGACCTAAAGCACGAACATAGCGTAAGACGGCCCCCAGCATTTCTGAAGCAGAAAGCCGACTCATGAGTAGCCGGCTCGCCGTCTTTATTAGCCTCTATCAAGGACGGCCGACTCTTGGGTAGTCGGCCTGTCGCTTTCTATCCGACTTGCTAAAGAAACTCTAAACGGCCAAGTACTTGCCTTCCCGAAGTAGCCAAGCGCTTGACCCAGCGACAGTCCGCAGAGCGGCTGTCCGACTGGCAAGGCAGCGACTAAAGGAAGGCGGCAAAGGGAAAAGCCTAAAGAGTAGTAAGCAAGGAAAGATGGAAATCGGATAAATATTTACATAGGCCCTTGGCCGAATCTTCGAATAGAAGTTCAACATACACCCCGCAGGTGGAATTGTTCGAATCTAACAAAGTTTTCAAAAGATTACTAAGACAGACAAGCAGAGGCGAAAAAGGCAGCCTAGGAGGCGGCATCTGGGATCGGAGGATCGGAGGAGACAGCGGTGTCAGGCGCCGGGGCAGTCGGCTGGGCGGTCTCGGTTTAATCGCCTCCGGCGGTAGTCGCCTTCTCTCGACGCGGCTCGTTGCTGGAGGCGCGATCGAGCTGAGGCTGGCCGCCTGCTCTGTCTTCTGGCACCTCCGCCTCGCCTTCGTCCTCCGCCTCGTCCTCCTCCTCGGTGCTGGAGTCGATCACCTCCGCCGAGCCCTCGCCATAATCTGGGTTCATCCCGAACCACTCTGGCGGCACTTCCTCGCCGCCTTCAGCCCGCTCGGGGACGAATACACTGGTGTCCGTGTTCTCGGCAATGGCCGCCGCACGCTCGATAAGGGCACCCTCCACGGCCTCCAGCTCGGCCTGGGCTTCTGACCGGAACGCGGCCAGACGGTACAGGTCCAACCCTGGATACCACGCCTTGACGAACTCCAAGGCCCAACGCGCTCCGGCCCGGGCCGAGGAGCCCTTCCAGGCCTCAGGACGGCCGGCAGCGACCTCCAGCCAGTCGGCAGTTCGGCTGGCGGTGCGCAGAGCCGGCGTGCCTGGCCATAGGGCGGCAACCGCCCGGGCGCCGGCACGCTGAAGCCGGCGCATCAGCCGGTGAGTCGGACGAAGACGGGCTTCAATGCTCAGAAGCTGCTCATCGATGGTTCGGGGGGCATTAGCTGCGATCTCCTCACCGTTTGCCCTTCGCGCCTCACGAGCAGCCTCGATGGCCAGAGGGACTGCCTGCGAGTGACCAGGGAAGAAGTCTACCAAGACAAAAAAGAAGCAAGTCGAAAAATCAGAAGTTGGCCTGACACATAGTTGGAAGCCCGAAGAAACGAAAGAAACTTACCATCAATGATATCCTCGATCTCGTGGAAGCCAGAGGTCAGCATCGCCTCCCTGTCAGTCCAAGAGGAGCGCTCGCTCTCGAACTCGGCCAGGAGAGCGGCCTCCTTCTTCTCGGCCTCGTCCTGCGCCTTCTTGAGCAGCTCCTTCTCCTCGGCCAGCTGCGCCGCCAGCAGGTCGCGCTCCGCGGCAAGCTTGCCACACTCCTCCTCCTTGGCACGACGGGCGGTATTTGCCTCGCCCAGCTGCTCCTGAAGAGCGGCGTTGGCTCCTGAAGAACGAAAGAAGAGACAAATAAGTCGTCAGCAAAGAAGATCGCCGAGAAGACCCGGCCCGACTGCTCAGCAGTCGGCCCGAATCTCGGGGACTACAGCCCGCGGGTGCGCCAGCGCGCCCCTGCGAAGAAGAAGAACTTACTCCGGCTTTCCGACAAGTCGGCAGCCCGCTTGCTCAACTCCTCAACATTGCGGTTGAAGGCAGTGGCGCGGAGGTTGTGATACTCCTGCAATAAGTCATTGAATGCAAAGTTAGTATTTGGAACTCGCCAGAGGGAGTTCCGAACCGCCTGCTCAGCAGCCGGCCCGGAACTCGGGGACTACACCCAGTGGGTGTGCTGGCGCGCCCCCACAGAGAAAAAACAAGAATCAAAAAGGAAAAGAAACTTACTCGGACGGCCGTTCATGCGGCCAGATGCGCTCTGGTGCAGGCTTGAAGGGCGTCGCCTTCGGCCCGCAGTTTCGCCTGGACTTCCAGAAGCAATTGATTTAGCGGCCTGGTGCCGCCTCCGTGCAACCACCCGGTGGGCGCGGCGCTTGTGGCCTCGGCGTCTAGGGTTGCCGAGCTGGCAGCGCCGGTCTCCCGAGGTCGCGGCACCGAGGTCGCCCTCTCAAGACGGCGGCACACCGGCGAGGCGACTTGGAGAAGCAGCCGCGCCTCGGCCTCGTCCATGACCGGCGGCTCCGACGGACCCACCGGCTGTTTGCCGTGCGGTCTCCCAGACGGCGGTGGAGGCGGCGGTGGCGGCACGAGAGTGTCCGACATAGAAGCCCCGCCGCACTCCTTCTCCATGACGGGGTTCTTGGTGCTGGCCTCTCCGGTCTGTCCCGTGAACTCCGGAGGCGGCGGTGCAGACGATAGTGGGGGGGGGGGGACGAGCATCGCCGATCAGCGATGCGCGGCCTCCTTGGCACGCCGTCTCGCCGCAAGGGTGGCTTCGGCATCCTCCAGCTTCTTTTGGGCGGAGGCGGCCGCCCTGTCGGCCTCCGCCTTCTCCAGGCGTTCGGCCTCCTCCTCCTCGCGCTTCTCCCGCGCATTTCGCTCCGTCGCCTCCCAGAGGTCGGCGGCGGGGTCGGCCCGCCGAGTGTTGGCAGACGTCTCTGCCGACCCCATGACGGAGGGAACGGTGACTCTCTCAAGGGAAAGAGGGGCCCTGAAGAAGAATGGAGGGAGTATAAAAGAAGACTCGGACAAGATTCAACAAAGGAAAATAAAAAAGCGTAAAGACTTACGAGAGACTAGCGGCGGCCTTTTCACTTCCCTTCGGAAGCGGTTGGCCTTCGCGGCCGCCTCCTCCCATTTGGTCGCGGCAGCCGCCCCCTTAAAGTTCTTCAGTTTGCCGCCGGGCGCACTCGGCCCGGCGTGACGCCTCTTCGTGCCGCCTTGGCCAGCCAGGCCAGCAGAGGAGCCGGCGCCCGACGAGCCGACCCTCGGCTGGTGGCGCGGAGCGACTTCCCCTTCGGCGTCGTCGTCAGGCCAGTCGGCGAAGGTGGCCGAGGGCCTAAAGTCGCCTTCTGCTCCTTCTCCCCCGCCTTCGGCGTCGGCTTCCATCGCCGCCGCCCCTATGTCGGGGTCGTCGACGTCGCTCTCCGCAGGATCGGGAACATACTCGCGGGGCTGTCTCGTGGCGCCGGCTGTAGGCTGCATACGGGGATTCTAGCTCAGAAGAAACCGACAAGAGTCGGAAACCGGATTCGGCCACAAAGAAGACAAAACAATAGGGGGACGCGACTTACCACTGGTGGGGGGTTGTCGCGCGAGTACGGCTCCTTGCCGAACTGCCAGTCCTCCTCGAACTCGCAGTACGCGATATGGTTCACCAAGTTCGCCACCTCCTTGCGGGCATCTCCTTGGTGCTCATCCGACTTGGGTCTCGGAGGCCGCTCATCTGACAGATCAGGTGAGGCCGGCCTTGGAGCGGGAGAACTCAGCGCGCCACGAAGGCGGCCAGCAAGTCGGCCCCGACGAGACCCTCCGACTGCGTCAAGACTCGGAGTCGCGCTACGGCGGCGGCTCCGGCGAGAGTCAGTGTCTTGACTCAGTGAGACCAGCTGGGGAGCCTCCCAGTTAGAGGGGCGGCGTTGTAAGGCGGCAGGTTGACCCAGTCGCCATCGGAGGCGAGGTTCTTCACGTAGAAGTATGAGCGCTGCCACATCTTCACCGACTTGATCAGCGTGATGGGAGGAAAGGGGTTGTCGGCCGTCGAGCGCCGCACCGCGATGTAGGCGCCGCACTGAGCCGGCACGCCGGCGACGTGCGTGCCGAGCTTAGAAGAGAAGAATTCTCCCCACAGCTCGATGGTGGGGAGAACGCCGAGGAAACCTTCGCACAGAGTGGCGAAGGCGGAGAGCAACACCACCGTATTCGGAGTGAGGTGGTGCGGTTGAAGGCTGTGGAACTTCAAGAACGAGCGGAAGAAGCCGCTCGCCGGCAGCCCCAGGCCGCGCATGAGGTGCAAGCGGAAGATGACCCGCTCGCCCTCCTCCGGCGCCGGCCGGATCTCCCCCTCCGGCGCGGTGCGGGCGCACACGAGGTCCGCGCTGGGGAGACGGCGTGTCCGGCGGAGGAACTCGATGTGTTCCTCTTCTACCTCCGAGCCGTCCCACACGACGGGGGCCGCGGCGGAGGAAGAGCTCATCGCCGTGATGTGGAGTGCTCTTGCTCAACGGCGGAGGAAGGAGGGAGAGAAGGCAAGATGAGGCGGGGGAGCGGGGAAGAAGGGCGCGCATGTTGTGCCGCTCCGCTCCCCCCCGCCTACTTATATCCCTGTGGGCTGAGAAGCCGAGGAGGAGGGCGTGGGATTAACTGCGCACGATGCCCCACGCCGCCCCACGATTTGCCCCACGAAGTTACTGCGCGCAGTAATGACGTGGGAAAATCAACCGTCCGCGGCCGCAACGGATCCGTTCGTATGCCGAGGCACGGTAGTAGCGGGCCCCGCCTGACGGCCCATCCCGTCGCGCGCGTGGGCAGGCAGACTGTCCTCTCCACGTGGCGCCACGCGATAGGACCACCTTGATGGCTGCGGGGAAGCATATCAGGCATGCCACCTGGTTTCCCGCCGCGACTTTCGAGCTACGGCTCTTCGCTAAAACATCCGACTCTCGACAGTCGGCCCAAGGGAAGACGGTAGCCGAGTTCCAGAGTCCGCTCCTGGAAGGTTGAAACTGTTGAAGCCCCACAATGCAGCGTCCGCAGGGCTTCACCAGCTTTGGGGACTACTGTCGGAGTAATGGGCCACGGGTAGGCTAACCCGAGTCCCAGGACCTTTCAAGACATCGGGGCAGGCCGCGCCCCTCAAGCCGAGTCCCAGGAGCGACTCCAAGACAAGCCGAGTCCCAGACGGCGACTCCGAGATAAGGCGACTCCTAGGCGACCTCCAGAGAGGCCGACTATGGAGAGTCGGCCCATGACTCCTCCCTCATCTCGAAATACGATGCGGGGTACGGTCACGGCGTGGCCGTTCCCCCCTGCTTACGAAGGGTCGGCATGGCTACAGTGAGCCGTATCGCTGGAAGATCTCCGGCGAGGCGCGGCACTGTTGCCATGCCTGCCCTGACCTCGCCACAGTGCGCAGCACACTGTGCCCACGACGCCGGCCTGTACGACCCGAAGGCGGCGGGGCCGCCTGTCAGTGGGTGGGCCGAAGGCGGCCTGGGCGCCCCGAAGACGGACCTGTGGGAGTCGGCCTCCCTGGAGTCGGCCGACTCCTCCCCAGGGCCCCACGAGCCATTAACCAGATAGGATGGGGAATGGCGACAGTGATCGCCCGATAGACGGCGGCACTGTTGCCACGACCCAATGACCGAGCCTGCGTCATCAGGAGTGCCGCTACAGTATCAAGCCTATCCGCGGGACCCGCCAGTTGGCAGGCCCCAGAAGCCGCCGGGGAGGACAGTGGCCTGAGAGACAGACGGCTGGGACCCGCGCCCAGCCGGATTACTATTGTACCCCCGGGGGGTAGGCCTATATAAACCCCCCGGGGCACCCATGCAAAGGGTTTGGACCTAGATAGAGATAGACCAGATAGCACAGGGAGGAGAGAGCTAGCCTTGCCCTCTCCTGCCTCCCGAAACAGCTCCAGGAGCAACATTGTAGTCACTTTGCCTTAGTGATCATGCGGAGACCCCGCAGAGCAGCAGTAGGGGTGTTATCTCCTAGGAGAGCCCTGAAGCTGGGTAAGTTCCGCCGGCGTGCATGTCTTCGCCTCATCCCGCTTCCAGGCACCGACGACGTTCTACTCGCTCCCACCATGATAAGCCATCCTTTGGCATATGTCGTATCCAACGCCCGACAACTACAGAATGCATAGATGTGCCCCTGCACCTCCTGTGTTTGGGCGGATCAGCTACCAAGCCGCGGTGGATGGTCTGATATCACTAGTAGAAAAACACCTAATAGTCCCGGTTCGTAAGGGCCTTTAGTCCCGGTTCATGAACCGGGAATAATGGGTCGTCACTAATACCTCCACCCATTAGTCCCGGTTCAAACACGAACCGGGACCAATGTGCCTCCACGTGGCCCTGTACGCCAAGCCCAGTCAGGGGGCCTTTGGTCCCGGTTGGTGGAGTCCATGTTTTTTTAGAAAATTGGCTGCTTTAGGGGTTTTAGGGGTTATTTTTAGGTTGTTATTAGCTAGCTAATAGAGAGAAGTGTCCTCTCTTATATCTTCGTCCTTGGTTTACCAACGCTGCTGCTATATATGTTCATTTCACCCGCTAATATAATAACTCATGCATGCTCGCATCATACATCATCATATATAATAACAAGTCCTACTAATCATGCATCATCATACAACTTCTACTCGTTATTAATAATAAGTCATACGATCATCATCCTCATAGTCATCGAACCCAACCCTATATAATTGTTCTTAGCACATGATCATCAGTATCAGGTAGGACATGACCTAAACACCCTTAAGGTAAAATAGCATAAAACAATATAGACCCTGACTCTCCATTATGAAGAATGGCGATCATCCTGTCTCCAATTTTTGCCCTTCGCTGATTGTTGCTTCCAAGAAGCTCTTTACGACTGTCCATACATTTTTTCCATTCTTTGATTGTCATGTCTCCACTTCTTTTAGAAACCCGGTATGGATAGCTCAGATTCGTAGGAAGACCTGGTTGTATGTTCAAAACAAGAAGGCTACCGTGTGTATACATCAGATGAGGCACACAATCATTCGGGATTATCTGTTGAAAAACACAGTAATAACTTCGTAGTTAGCAATGATGCACTAGTTTTAGAAGTGTGCAAAAAGATGCACGGATGTCGTAATAGTAAAAAATCTTACCAGGGTATCTCCATGGTAGTTACCGTAGTTCAACACGTGCACTAGTGGCACGTATTGACCATAATGTTGAGGAGTTTGATTGTAGATATTGTAATTCTCAAGATCAGTACAAAATGCGACAAGATGATTTTTCTCCTGATAATTTAGTTTGGAGCCTTCGGTGTAGTAGGTTCTGTCTACCATCTTCCGCACATTCTTTGAAGAATGAAAATAAGCTGTCAATGGAAATAAGTTGTCAACTATTTTGAAATAAACAATATAAATTACTTAATAACTATGTTAAGCTCACATGGGGGAAGAATTGGAGATGTATCCACAAGGACGAAAATCGAAGGTCTCTCTTGCGCGATTGTAGGATCACCAAGATCCATGGTGACAAGCATACCCTCATCAAAATCATACATCTTGCAAAGTGCTTCCCAGTTTTTGCAACCAAAATGGGTTATGCATTGTACAACTTTACTTGAAAATCCACACCATGATGGGTACTTAGGATAATTGTTTTGGTTTCCATACTTTCATGGTCTTCAAAACCCATCCTCTCCAAGACATAGCGTCTTGCAAAGCATGGGATAAGCTAGTCGAATTGGAAAAGATGAAAAATACACGTTAAAATAGTTTAAGTCGTGCTTAATTACGAAAAAAACTATTGTGGTTGTTGCGTACCGTATGAACATCGAAGGTCTCCTCGAGCTTAATGCTGAAGCACCGATCTTCGTCCAGCTGAATGAACCTGTCGCACATACCTCGGTCGTTGTGGCACCATTCGCACTCCCCCGGGCGGTTTTCATAGTCCGAGTACGACATTTCCGGCCTAAGTTCATAATTCAAATATTAAATATATGTACTAAAAAACCTAAATTAGATCATTATTATTAATCACGGGTTGACTATTAGTGATGGTATGTAGCTCCTCCTTTCATTTCCGAGTGCATTATTACAACAAATTGTTTAGCACGCGGGAATGAAGGAGAAGGTACCCCACGACGACGTGGATGATGAAGGGGGCTCCTAGATTTCTGCATGGAGTGCTCTTCAATTTTAGCATTCAAAGTAGGAGTACTTTTCCAATATGAGCATTCAATAAGCAAAACCAAATCGTAAAATAAAGTAGTATTCAAATTAGCATGCATTCAATTATAACCAAAAGTACATCATCTCTTGTGTTCGTACATCGTCCAATACTCCTCGAATACTATCATACATATAGCATCGCTAATTAATACAGCTAGAACCGTAGCGCCCGACGGGTATCGTCGCGGGCGGTGGACACCCAAAGATAAGAAACGATCACAGGATCATAGCTCCAGTGAGATCCCTGAAGAACCTGCCAGGTATTGTCGAACCTACTCTCCAATGCAACCATGTAGCGACGGACGTGCTCGTCCTCCTCGCTGACACGGTGACGTACCACCTCTGCGGTGTCCGGAAGCCTCGGCACCGTCACTGGCCCACGCGACCGCCACCAAACAAGGATCGGGTCAACAACGGGCTGCCTCCTCCCCAACCTACGTCCCCCCGAAGGTAGCTCCTCCCAATACCAGTCCGGAGCAGGCCTCCACTGCCGAGTCGACGACGAGGAGGATACGGGATAGGCATCGGCGACGTCGATGCGGGAACTACGTACTTCTATATATAGTTAAATAAAGTAGTTTTATTAATTAAATCAACTATCTAGTTGAACTACTAAGCACTTACTATAAATAAATAAAGTAGTGCTTACTATAAATAAATAAAGTAGCATTTACTATTAATAAATAAAGTAGCACTTACTACAAACTACTTCTATATGTAGTTAAATAAAGTAGTTTTATTAATTAAATCAACTATCTAGTTCAACTACTAAGCACTTACTATAAATAAATAAAGTAGTACTTAATAAAAACAAAGTAGCACTTACTATATAGTACTAACTAAAAATAAACTAGTATTTTTCTAACTAACTAATATTTTTCTAACTAATTATATTACCAAAAAATCTAAATAAAATAGTAATTATATTTTTCTAACTAGCTAGTTCAATTATAGTACTTACTAACACAATCTAAATAT
>NC_041385.1:804833911-804835226 GCF_002162155.2 Triticum dicoccoides
TGAACAAATTAATTACACCAAAAAAATCTAAATAAATAGTAATTATATTTTTCTAACTAGCTAGTTCAATTATAGTACTTACTAACACAATCTAAATATCACCAAAAAAATCTATTAACAATAATATCACCAAACATACTATGAACAAATTAATAGAAAAAAATCTATTAACAGAAAAAAAATCTAACGCAATATGTTCAAATTAATTACACCAAAAAATCTATTAACAGAAAAAAAATCTAACACAATATGAACAAATTAATTACACCAAAAAAATCTATTAACAGAAAAAAATCTAACACAATATGAACAAATTAATTACACAATCTAAATTAACATACTATGAACTACATATCTAAATTACTACACATCTAATCTAACAAAAAAATCTATAAACTACAAAAAAAATCTAAAAAAAATCTAACAAAAATCATAAAACGTTGCTCACGGCGAGGTCGACGTCGACGACGACAGCGACGGCTAGGTGCGGCACGGGGCGGCGACGGCGTCGGGGCGGCGATGTCGGGGCACTAGTAGAAAAAGGACCTAATATGAGAAACATTAGTACCGGTTCGCATATGAGCCGGCACTAATGTGTCCAATAGTGCCGGTTCAAATGACTTGGGAGGAGGTGACCTTTAGTACCGGTTCTTTGGGAATCTTTACTACCGGTTTGTGGCACGAACCGGTAGTAAAGATGCTGGTGCCCGGCCAGCACCTTTAGTACCGGTTCGTGGCATGAACCGGTACTAAAGATGTTGTGGCAGGTGCTATTTTTAGTCCCACCTCCCTCCCCTAACAAGAATTTGACCACCTTAAGTATGTTACTTCCCAAACTATCCCAAACATTTGGTCTTCATTGAACTCTATGTGTAGGATCTGTGGCTGCAATAGGAGTCTTCGCCGGTTCTTAAATCGGTGGTAGATTCCTATTGACGATTTAGATTCTATACAAAAAGATCGTTGATGATCAACGTATTTTTTATATGTACTTCTGTGTAGTAGCGCGTTTTGGCTGAAAGGCGGTACTGATCAATGTATTTTTTTCTGCGTTCAGATGCACAATTTAAATATGTTATTTTTCAAGGAGAAGAAGACGAAGAAGAAGGAGAAGAAGGAGAAGAAGAAGACGAGGAAGAAGAAGAATAAGAAGAGGAAGAGGAAGAAGAAGAAGAGGAAGAAGAAGAGGAAGAGGAAGAAGAGGAAGAAGAGGGGGAGGAGGAAGAAGAAGTAGAGGAAGAAGAGGAAGAAGAGGAAGAAGAAGAAGAGGAAGAAGAAGAGGAAGAAAAAGGAGAAGAAGGAGAGGAAGAAGAAG
>NC_041385.1:804839921-804842262 GCF_002162155.2 Triticum dicoccoides
GTAAATGCTTAGTTGAACTTTTTGAATTAATATAATAGTTTATTTTTAGTAAATGTTTAGTTGAATTAGTATGTAGATCGATCGGACTAGTTTATTTTTTGTAAATGCTTAGTTGAACTTTTTGAATTAATATAACTAGTTTATTTTTAAAATGTTAGAAATGTTAATGTTAGATGAATTAGAAATGTTAATGTTTAGTTGAACTAGTTGAATTAATATATAGATTTAACTAGTTTATTTTTAGTAAATGCTTACTTGAACTTTTTGAATTAATATAACTAGTTTATTTTTAGTGAATGCTTAGTTGAATTAATAGAAATAGTTGAATTAATTGAATTAGTAAGTGTTTAATGTTTCGCCTAATATGAACATAGGAAATGTCGTCTGATGACGGAAAAAATTTCATTATGTGCGAATACTGTGAAGACCAGCGCGGCCAGTGCGACAGAAATTTCCTTGTTGATGGTAGACGATTCAACATCAAGCTGGATGAGACCTTTGAATTCGATACAGTAAGTCACAACGACAAGTCTGTTTTCGTAATTAAGCATGACTTATATATATGCTTCATTTGCCTGACTTGTAATTTTTAATTTTCACTATTCTTCTAGCGAATCTCCTGCCATGCAAGAATTTTTGTCTTGGATAAGGTAGGTTTCAAAGATATGGAAACTATGGAGGTAAAGAGAATTTACCTGAAAACTGAGTATGATGTTTATACTTTCAACGTCAAAGTATACAAAAACACACATACACCTATTTTGAATGCAAAACTTGGCAAGCACTATGCAAGACTTATGCATTTGAGCCTGGTATGATTATCACATTTGATATTCGTCCAGAAGATGATATTGAAGGTAATAGAGACATATGGGTCGATGTGCAGATGCCTCCAGTTCTACCATTATGTGAGTTCTTCTCAACTATATTTTTGTCTTTGAAATTGCTTATTCAAAAATAATTGACAACTAATTTCTATTGACAGCTTATCTCCATTTAACCAAACATGTACGACACTTGGTAGACAGGACCTAATACTGTCCCGGAGCCGAACTAAACTGCGAGGAGATAAGTCATTATGTTTCATGGCTTGAGAATCTTCATACTGTCAAGACTAATTTTCTTCCTGCCCTTAGAAATATTAGTACTCAAAATATGCGACCAATAGTGATGGTATTGAACTACGGTCACATCTATTTAGGAATGATGGTAAGATTTTTACTATTTATCCTCAGTGCATCTTTTGCATACATAATTTTTCTGCTAAACTATCATTGCTAAGTATATTAATTAAGTACTATACGATGTTCTTCAACAGGGACTCCCGATGACAGTTGTGCCTCATGGGATCGAAACTAAAGGTCGCATGTCAATTGTTAGCTTACGGCCAAGATATCCTGCATTGCACATTAATGCATTCAGGATTTCTAGAAGCGATGAATGCTTAATAGTGAAAGATTGGAGAAAAATTGTTAACGATCGCAGAGAAGTAATAGGGGACAGCAATGAGAAGCGCAGCCCACGATTAGGAGACAGGTTCATCGACATGCTCCAGTTTGATGAATCAGGAGAGTTATACATGTTCTATGCTATTTTACCAGAGAGAGAGTAGCTAGCAAGAGTGATTTAGCTAGTTCATGCTGCTCTTAGTACTTGTCCTTTCATGTCGGTGTTCTTCGTTCTGAACTTAAGTGATTTGCTTTTGTGGTGTTATATATAAACGCTTATAATATCATGACAATCATGTTGAACTCGATGATATTTTTGCTTCTGGTACAAAGTGAATGTTTCTTCTTTTAAGCTAGTAGTGCTGGTGGTGATTAGATATATAGCTAGCGATGCATGACTATGATGATTAATCTGATGATGATGATTAGTTTCAGCTGGATGGATCCTAACTAAGTGATCAAGTATATGCCATATTCGTATATATTATAGTTGATCAAGTATAATTAATATGGATATGGCATATACTTAATCACTTAGCTAGAGCTATCCAATGGATCCAGTCGAAACTAATCCGCGATACTTTCACCTAATGATTTAACAACTCATTATAATGTAAAAAAATCACTAAATTAAATTGAAAACACAAAATTAAAGAAAAAAACACCCAAACATTTAGTACCGGTTGGTGTTACCAACCGGTACTAATGCCCTACACGCAAACGGGCCTGGCTCGTGCCACGTGTTGGCACTTTAGCGCCGGTTCGTGACGAACTGGTACTAAAGGGGGGGGCCTTTAGTCCCCACTCTTTAGTGCCGGTTCACGAACCGGCACTAAAGGCCTTCACGAACCGGCACAAAAGGCCGGTTCTACACTAGTGGGGCGGCAGGGCGG
>NC_041385.1:804842881-804854247 GCF_002162155.2 Triticum dicoccoides
TCCTTATATAGCAAAGTCTTTGGTCCCGGTTCGTGGCTCAAACCGGGACCAATGCACCCTTTAGTCCCGGTTGGTAGCACCAACCGGGACCAAAGGCCTCTTTTCAGCAGCCCAAAGGGCGGGAAGCAGAGGGCTTTGGCACCAACCGGGACTAAAGGGTGGGCATTGGTCCCGGTTTGAGCCACGAACCGGGACCAATGGTTGTGCGCTGGCACGGTGCGACACGAAAGTTTAGTCCCACCTCGCTAGCTGAGAGGGGCACGCACTGGTTTATAATCCCCACTGTCACACCCCTCTCGAGCTCCTCTCCACTATAGGCTTACGGGCCTACTTACTACTGTGTTGCTTGATGGGCCTACTGGGCCACCTGCGGGCCTGAATCCTGGCCCATGGTGGGTTTCTAGTCGTATTCAGGCCGTGGGGGCCCAGTAGGAGGCACTTTTTTTTTCTTTACTTATTGTTGCTATTTTTATTTTTTCCCAGATTTTTTGTTTTGTTTTCTGTATTATTTATTTTCTTTTGTTTTTTTGCTTTATTTTTTAATTCTTTTTTGCTTTTAGTTTTAGAACAATTTTAAACTTTCTGTTAGTGTCATTAGTTCTCAAATTTGAAAACATTTTTTTTGTTTTTTTGTTTTGTTTCGTACTTTATTTATTTTATTTTGTTTCTACTTACAACAAAATACTTATTGTTGCTATTTTTATTTTTTTCCCAGATTTTTTGTTCTGTTTTCTGCATTATTTATTTTCTTTTGTTTTTTTGCTTTATTTTTTAATTCTTTTTGCTTTTAGTTTTAGAAAAATTATAAACTTTCTGTTAGTGCCATTAGTTTTCAAATTTGAATACACTTTTTTAGTTTTCTTTTTTGCTTTATTTATTTTATTTTTTTTCAGTGTTTTTGTTTTGTTTTCTGCATTATTTATTTTATATTGTTTTCTGCATTAAAGCATTTCAAATGAACTCTGAAAAAGTTGAAATTTGAAAGTTGGCATGGTATCACGAGGGCCGAACCATAAGACATTAAAACATTATGTGCCGGGACTAAAGAGGGGCATTGGTCCCGTTTGGAGCGACCAACCAGTACCAATGGACCCGTCTAATTACTTATTTATTTTCTGTTAGTTTAGAAAATATCTGTTTTTTTAGTCCCACCTCGCCAAGCGAGAGGCACTCGCAGCTGTTTATAAGCCCTGAGTGCAGAGACGATGAAGAAGAGGCTCAATGCTCACCTGCACGTTGGTTCGCTTCAAGCCTTGAGGAGTAGGGTAGACTGCACGGAGCTATGTGCAGTGCAGTTTACACTATTCCAAAAGGCTTGAAGCGAGTTAACTAGCATTGCGCCTCTTTTTATTTTTAATGACTTATTACCACACAAAAATAAATAGAAAAAATAAATATAGCAGAAAAGAAAAAAAAAACTATATAAAAAACTACTCAGAAATAAATAGAAGAAAAAATAGTTGTGATTAACTTTACTAAAATCTTTTTTATTTTTAATGACTTATTACAACTCAGAAATAAATAGAAAAAAAATAAATATAGCAGAAAAGAAAAAAAAACTATATAAAAAACTACTCAGAAATGAGCATAGATGTGCTTATAGAGAAAATTCAACCTAAATTCATAATAAATTTCTACTAACTTCAGAGAAATTCAGTATGAATTTAGGTTAAATTTCCTGTATAAGGGCATCTCTTTTTCATCTTGAGAGGAGCTCAACAAGGCAGAGAGGGAGGGGCTTATAAATCGGTGTGAGCCCCCTTCGGTTGGCGAGGTGGGACTAAACTCTGGCCGCAACGAGGACCAACACTTTAATCCCGGTTGGTGGTATGAACCGGGACTAAAGGGAAACCTTTGGTCCCGGTTCATGCCACCAACCGGGACCAATGATGGTGGGCCAGGAGCAAGGCACATTGGTCCCGGTTCGTCCCACCAACCGGGACCAAAAGGTCCAGACGAACCGAGACCAATGACCCACGTGGCCCGACCGGTCCCCGGGGCTCACGAACCGGGTCCAATGCCCCCATTGGTCCCGGTTCTGGATTGAACCGGGACTAATGGGCTGACCCGGCCTGGACCAATGCCCCCTTTTCTACTAGTGTATGGATTCATGGCGTCTAGGAATGGGTCGATGTGCCCCGCGTCACCTGTGGTCGAGCGGGTCGGCCACCAAGCGACGCAGATGGGCCGATATACATTCACCGAAGAAGGTGGAAGTGTACATGTGGTCGGCGTCGGTGCTAGGGTTTGCTAGTGGATAGTACAAGGCAGAAAAATGGACGAAAACTGAATGTGAGATGCTTGAAAACCCGTACAGAGAGAAGGCAAAGGCGTGATCTGTCTGGTCTAGCTTCAGTTCTCTAGTATTCCTTCCGTTCCAAAATAGATGACCCAACTTTATACTAAAGTTACTCCCATGCACATTAGCTAGCTAGGCGTTTCACAACTAAAGCTTCATTTCATGTTTCTTATTGTTTCATTTTAGAAGGATCGTTGTTTGTTTAGACTAAACATCCTGCGTGTGTGTGCCTTCCTGTGTTGGTTCACATCAGTGCATAAATTTTAGCAGGAATGATGAAGTGATCGATCTATGTGGATTGATCGATTGGATTGCTTGGTGGTTTATCTATCTAACTATCAATCTATCTTTTCATTCAATCGAATCGTGCCCAAGAGGGCAGGTTGCATTCGGTGAAAAGGGGATAAACCCAGATGCGATCAGTTTCTTATGAGTTACCTCTAATTAAGCTTATGAGCTTGCCTGACTGACAAGCCCAATTAAGAGTCTGCGATAAGTGGCGTCTAAAAACTTTCTTGTCATTGAAAGAAGTCTGATTACGGAACGCTACTTGACGCCTCAGATCGAATTCAACATTTTCGTCTTAACTAGTAGTACAATCCAGTTGTCGGGTTAGGGAGAGAAATTGTTCTGAACTGAACTTCTGGGGAGCGTCCGCTATGTTTCTTGTCCCCAAAAGGCATTTCTAGTTTTCCTCGGTGGGAAATTCACGCGTGATTTTTCAGAGTAAAATGAGAGCCGGAGGAATGGTGGTAAAAAATGATGTACGACTGTACGTCTGTACTTGACCATGGGCCATCCAAAACTTATCCTATCCAGTCGGCTTACATTTTGACAAGTGTGCGTCCATAATCTGCTCGCGAGTCATGAAAGCTTCACCTTTGAGCTGGACGCTATGACACTGTTCATTACTGCTCCAATTAGTGCACAGTGTAGGAGTACTGTTAGCATATATGCTTGGTTCCCCATCTTGTCGTTCAGGCAACAGGTGGCGACGGCATCGTCCGTTCGTTTGTGGGCAGCCAAAGCTGCCTGCCTTCCTCTTTGGAGAAATGGCGACGTTTGAATCCTTCCACGGAACTCTTCTCTGCGCCTGTCCTTTTGATTTGAGTTCTTCATGTCCCCGTGAACGGGTGAACTGCACTCCCGCTGTACGTACGTTCATGACTCAGCTCGACCTGCTGAAAATGTGCTGATTCTACTAGGAAGAAATTTATACTCTTTTTGTTGAGCATGATAAAGTTAGGCTGACACTTTTCATAAGCATGGCATTGCGCTAGTGTGATCCCATCCGTTTCCGTTTCCGTTGCCATGGTTTTTGCTGTAATTGTTGCGTACAGGTTTGAGTGTCTCGTGCTGCCGCATTTGCACTGCTACTCTGGGACTGGGAGCAAAATAGACTTTGACACTTTGATCTCGTTTGGATACTCTAACTCAGCTAGAGGACAGAGTTAGTTTCTAGCTCCTGACTAACCCTGAACTAACTCTAGTCAAAGAGGTGTTTCAATTGCAGGGTTATATTGATAATAATTTCACTAGAAGAACTAGCTCCAATTAGCACCTCTTGAAAGGGATAGTTTTGGGTTAGATGCAATTAGCTCAAACTAGCCCTTATGTTTGTATACTTTAGGGCTATTTGAGCATAAATTTGCTCAAACTAACTCTAAACCAAGAATCTAAACATGGCCTTTGTACTACCACACTGCTTCCAGTAGGCGGTTGCCTTTGGCGCACCAGTTGAGCGAACCCCAACACAGCACCTTGTCACGACGTTCAGAGCGGGAAGGTGTAATAATTAAGGCTCCCACGACGCGACGGCGACAACGACGCCCGCAACAAAACAAAACTAACGTAGGGTCGTCCTCTCCTGCTCCTTCTCTCTTGGCTCGCTACCGGTCGAGAATTACTCTACTCTACTGGTGGGTGTATCGTGTACTGTTCTCTACTCTACTGTGTGTGTGTGCATGCCGCACCGCACGTCACCGGCAAGGTTTGGTTTGGTGAGAGTGAGGTGAGGTGAATTTTTTATGGCGGGTGCTAGGCGCCGGCGCGCCGGCCCAAATTTGGGCCGGTCGGCTCACAGCCGTCCGATTCTCCTAATTTCAACCGTCCGATCCCGTGACTCGTCTTCTTTTCTCGCATCTTAGATCCCGTGACAAGCAGGGCGTCTTCCTCCCCTGCGTCTCAAATCCAGCCACCGGGCACACATGGGAGCCGTGGCTGCACGGGGATGCGCACCCACCCCACGCCGGCAACTTCTCACCGCCATGCCCGTCGGTCCCCGACCTCGCCGTCGTCGTCTGATGTCTTCCTCGCCGGATCAACACATGCAGCAACTTACGGCCGCGGTTGCAGCTCCCTCACCGGCGATGGCAGCTCCGTTGGGACGGCCATAGCTCCGGTAGCACCGGTCCCCGGTCGCAACACCCCGGCGACGAGCTCGTGAAAAAAGGGCTTTCCTTCGAGTTTGCTGGTGGCAACAAATTTGACCGCCGGTTGTAGCAAATTTTTTTGCTGGTTCCAGCAAACATAGCTCGTCGGTGCCACCACCCCGTCGCCATTGTAGCAAAATTGATCCCCATTGTAGCTTTTGTGATTGCCGATTGTAGCAAAAATTAAAAGAGGTTCCGGCAAAAATTAAATGTAGCAAAAATCATGGTGGCGACGGCACCACCATCATCTTGATTTGGAGCAAAATTGAAAAACGGTTCTAGCAAAAATCTGAAGAAATTCATGGCAGACACAGCTGCCACCGCCCACAGCCATCTTCGCCCGTTGCAGCAAAAAACAAAAATGGTTCCAGCAAAAAAACAAAAAAGTGCTTCCAGCATCCTCATCGCCTCGTAGCACCGGCCGCGGTCACCGCCATGGTTGCGACTCGCCGCCGCCGTGGTTCCAGCTCTGCAACATATCGGTTGCAGCTCCCTTGGCAGATGTTGCAGCAAAAAGCTGTGCTGTCGACGGCGGCGGGATGCTGCATCAGTGCTCCCGAGATTCCAGCTCCGCCGTTGCATCTCCGTCAGGCACGGGGTTGCAGCATCGCTGTCTTCGCCGTGTGTTCCCCGTCCGCCGCCCCATATGCATCTCCATCACATCTCTCATGGCGGCGGCCTCACGCACCATGAGACGCGGCGCTAGTGTGTGAGAGGGTTGCGAGCAGGGGGCTGGCCGAGCTTGGAAAAAGGGATAGCCTCGTTGGCTAGGGGCTGGCAGCGATGCGGTGGAGGGAGTGGGGCAGCTGTGTGGCCAGCGAGGAGCAGCATGATTGCGAGGGTGGGGAAGAAAAATGAGTGGAGCAGCAGGATTGCCGAGCCGCAGGATCCGTTCTGATCGAGCGACGCGCGTGAGTCCGGCCGAAACCTTTGGCCGGCGTGCCGGCTACAAACACTATCCATTTTTTATCCGGAATAGTAACCCGTCCCGGCTCCTTGTCCGTTTTACGGCTTGCTGAGATGCAGTAAATGGAGTAGCATTGTTTTGTTTGACGGGTAAGTGAAATCGGCGCTATATTGTTCAATCAGGACAGCCGGTCATCACACAGTACGGAGTACACATACGTACGCATGCACGCAAAAGTTGTACAGTGGAGACTACAGAGCAGAGGCTGGAGCCGTCCCAGAAAGTGAAAAATCCTCAGATCCGAACAAAGGAACCGCCGGAGGGAACGACATGGCTCGCCGAATGCACAATGTCTTAGAGCATCTCCAACATGCACTAAAAAATTTCGCATGCTAAAACAGTTTTAATGCATCACTGTGACATTTTTAGTGCGTCGGACCCAACATTTGTTTAGCAGATGCCTAAAAACGCGCGCGAAAAAAACACGCTGTGTAAATTGTGAAGCGCGCACAATCTAGCGTCCCCAGCTTTTGATAGTGCTTTTTGGAGCGTGTCCAATTTTTTTTGCGTGTGCACTATTTTACAGTTTCTGCTGAAGCTGTCTGGCGCCCAACAAACATGAATTTTAGCGCGCGGAGCAGTTTTTGTGCGTCTGTTGGAGATGCTCTTAGAAACCAGCCCAAACCATACCACTCTGTCTCTTTCGTTCAGACGAATCCAATCCAAACTTTAACCATCATAATCCAGACCAAACCAAACTACGTGCATTTTGACATTTTACACCCAGCCCCATCCAAACCATTTATCGTTTTTGGGTTGAAACTGCAATCTGAAACCATGGACACAAGAAGGTGGCGTGCTCGTCAACCAGGCCCGTGAGGATGGAGAAGAGCACACTAGCGTCCGTATGCGCTTCCACGCCGACCAATAGCTCTAGCTATAAGCATCGCGCGTAGTAGTTGATCTTCAACTTCAAGTATTAGGTCCTAGGTCGTCCTCGACGGGTAGTAGCGCTGGTGAGGTGGAGGCGGCGCTTGAGCGTGGGCACCAGAACACCTTGTCCAAGGGATAGGATGTCGAGGATCCCGGGCGCGAGCAGCTGACATGCGAGTGCGTCGACCAGCGCGCATGGTCCGCAGCCGGAGGCGGGGTAGTGCACTGCGTCGATGAGTTTTGGCGATCCGGCTTGCCGCCGACTGGTCGTAGCCGTGGCGATCCTTCTCTGGCCGCGCGTATTCCATCATGACATTGATGAATGGAATGGATTGAGCTAGGTAGTACGTAAGCTAGAGTGCAGTGAACTGAAGCTGGCCGTCTATAAAATTTAGTCGAGAGACTGGGTTATGTCCACATATTCAAACGGTTTGAGACCAACTCGTTTCTGCCTAGATCAAACCAGTCCAATCCAGTGTTTGATAAAGTCCAAAACAAACCAACCTGTTTTAGATTCTAAGCCCATTTACACCAACCAAACAGACTGACTCCATAGTCCCCGCGTCGCCCTCCCGCTAGGGCAGCTCGGATGAAAACCCTAGCCGCCGCCGCCGGGCACGCCCATCCTCCCTCTCCCCTCCGCCGCCGCTAGAGGAGGTCGCCGGGCAAAGCCCCAGGCGGCTGATGGCGGCGGCGGAGGCTCTCTTCCCTTCCGCGCCAGATCAGGTGAGGCGGGTCACCCATGGCGCCGGGGCACTCTCCCCTGATCCGCGTCACGGTGGCGCGTTAGGCGACGGCGCAAGGCAGCGGCGTGGTGCTGGGCGGGGGAGGCGGAGCGGCGGCTTCGAGGAAGATCTGGTGGCACCGGTCGTTCGATGGGCTCGCGGGTATTGCGGCCTTGGTCGCGGTAGCCGGATGCTCGGCCTGTCGGCGGCGGCTGGATCCCGGGGCGGCGGCCCTGGAAGGTGGCGGCGGTGAAGCTCGGGCTTCCCTCGACGGCATGGCGTGGTGTTGTCCCTATCCAAGACGGATCTGCATCGCCGATCTCGTGGTTTTGTCGCGGATTGATTCAGATCAGAGATGGTGATGGGCGTGTGGGATCGATCTCGGCGGCTCTCGCGGTTTGGCGAGGTGGAGTGGGAGTCCTCCTCCCAGGCAACAGTGGTGGCGCATTCAGGCAGCTGCTGGTGTGCCAGGGCTCCTACGGTGGCACTGCTGTTGCGGTTGGTCACCGGATCTAGGCGGCTAGATCTGGGGCTTTGAAGGCGGTTGAGACAGTGCACAGGTTGTCAGGTGGATGTCTTGGGATGGATCTGAGTGAAAACTTGGTCTTTGGTCGTGGGCCGGAGCCGGTGATGACGATGCCCATATCATCGTTTCCTTCATGAAGGCATCATCGAGGTACAAATGCCAAACCCACCCAATACCTCCCAGGAAAACCCTTGACCAGTCGATCGGATGACGGCGGCATTCATGTGTCATTACCCCCTTGGGGGCGGCATTCTTGGAGATGCACTCGGGCTTGAGGGACTAGCGGATGGCTTCTTCGGTGGAGCGGTGTTTCTTTCTACATATTCATGGCGGCGGCTCTTGGCGACATGGAGCAGCGGAGGCTTGGCGTTAGATGTGTGGTGATGGACACGCGCAGGAGGTCGACGTTGTCTGGCGTCGTGGTGGCGTCGGCGGCAGCTAGACTGGGCAAGGTCGATGGAGCAGTACAGCTCTGAAGATGGATTGGTGGCAGGTGGCGGGTGCGGCTGTCGGTATCAAAACCGGCGGATCTCGCGTAGGGGGTCCCGAACTGTGCGTCTAAGGCTAATGGTAACAGGAGGTTGGGGACACGATGTTTACCCAGGTTCGGGCCCTCTCGATGGAGGTAATACCCTACTTCCTGCTTGATTGATCTTGATGATATGAGTATTACAAGAGTTGATCTACCATGAGATCGTAGAGGCTAAACCCTAGAAGCTAGCCTATGATTATGATTGTTGTTGTCCTATGGACTAAACCCTCCGGTTTATATAGACACCGGAGGGGGCTAGGATTACACAGAGTCGGTTACAGAGAAGGAGATCTACACATCCGAATCGCCAAGCTTGCCTTCCACGCAAAGGAGAGTCCCATCCGGACACAGGACGAAGTCTTCAATCTTGTATCTTCATAGTCCAACAGTCCGGCTAAAGCATATAGTCCGGCTGTCTGGATACCCCCTAATCCAGGACTCCCTCAGCGGCCTCATACCCGGCAGGCGTCCTGGTTGAGGAGCACGCCGGACTGGTGGGTGCCCATATCCGGCAGGCGTCCTGGTTGGGACCTCAGGTCTTAGATGTTAGGTTTGACTGCGAGGTCTGTTTAGTATTAGGCCCAGACTATCAGCGTTCCTTCATCAACTGGATAGGAGTAGCGACAGATGTTGATTAGACGATGACTTTGGTCTTACTGTTGTACCACTTTGTAAGGTCTTGTGTTAATAATTAATAATATGACTGTATGAATCGTCCTGATGCAGAGGCCGGGGATATTCCTCCTTTTTTAAAAAGAACACCAACCAAACACAATTCAATAGGAAAATCAAACTGAAACTAAGGTTTCAGTCCAAACTATTCCCTGATCTAGATGTCTATTCATAGTTTACCTTACTGTTTTGGTTCAAATTACTGCACAGATTTTGGTGGGAATGGTTCAGTGATCTGCCGGTAGATTGATAGGATTGCTTGGTTGTTTATCTATCTTACATTCTTTCAATATTATCATTCAATTGAATCGTGCCAAAGAGGGCAGTTGGTTGCATGGGGGCGGGGCGGGGGCGATAAGCTTGTGAGCTCACTGATTAACAGTCAAGTTGATCCAAAGCCGGTGATAACCTAGAGCTGAAAAAGAATTGTCATGGAAATAATGCGATTACAGTACGGTGGTGGTTGACGTAGAACTTTGTTTTTGTAGACAGACTCAACATGTTGCTCTTAGCCCCATGGTTTTTAATTTCAGAAACAAAAATAATTTCAGACCTCTTGAGATATAAGAAATTTCACATATTTTGAAAAATATTTTGGATTTAGATATTTCAAATTTCACATAATTTTAGTAAAATCTAACATAATTTAAATTTATTTTGAATCTGCCTTGAAATTCCAGGTTTAAAATATTTTAGACCCCACTGAGATGTGCGAAGTTTCAGAATTTTCACTGAAATTTCCTTGAAAATTTTAACCCTGCTTAGCCCTCTTGGATGATCTAACCGTCGTGTTAACCGGATAGACTATTGGTTTGTCTGAAATTTTACAATATTTCCACCGTGGCTGCAGAGAAAAAGAACCAGAAGAGTGGAGCCAAGATGCTCGTGCTGAGAAGATCATGTCCGAGCAATATTTTGTCAAGTATACATTATCGTACATACAGTGCCAGAGTGTCATGCCAGCTGGCACTAGTAAAAAATAGAGCATACGTTCGGGCCAGGTCAGCCGTTTAGTCCCGGTTCGATCACAAACCGGGACCCATGAGCCGATTGGTCCCGGTTCGTGAGGCCAGGGGGCCTGCCGGGCCTTGTGGGGGCATTGGTCCCGGTTCGTCTGACCACTTTTGTTCCAGTTGGTGGGACGAACCGGGACCAATGGGCATTGCTCCTGGCCCACAACCATTGGTCCCGGTTGGTGCCTTGAACCGGGACCAAAAGGTTAGTATTTAGTGCCGGTTCAAGCCATGAACTGAGACCAATTAACCGGCCAGGGGAGAGGGCTTTTGTGTGTAAAACATTAAAAGCAAAAAGAATTTTCATAAAATAAATAAAAAAAGAAAATAAATAAGTAGAAACAAAAAACTTTAATAAAGTAAAATAAACAAACTTTAATAAAATAAATAAAGATAGAACAGTAAGTAGAAACAAAATAAAATAAAAAAAAGCAAAAAAGAAAGAATTTTCATAAAATATATAAAAAAGCAAAAAAGAAAAAAAATAAGTAGAAATAAAATAAACTTTAATAAATAAGTAAAAACAAAGAATTTTCAAAACATTAAAAGAAAAAAGATTTTTCATAATGAAATTTTTTGTTAGAAACTTTAATAGCAAAAAGAATTATCATAAAGAATTTTTTGTTAGAAACTAAAATAAATAAATATGTTTTTGAATATAACGATAAAATATAGTAATATTAAATAGCAGGAAAAAGAATCACTCAATAATCTATTATTATAGTAAAATTATTCAAAAACTAGTGGTTCACACAAATTTAAAAAAAATCAAATTTAAACTATTCAAATTGGAAAACAAATGGCACTAACAGAAAGTTTATAATTTTTATCACCTAAAAGCAAAAATAATTACATGAAAAACTAGTACGTATTCTGCTGTAAGTATAAACAAAATAAAATAAACAAAAAAATAAAAAAAGTGCCACCTACTTGGCCACCACGGCCTGAATACGACTAGAAACCCACATATGGGCTAGGATTCGGGCCCGCAGTAGGCCCAGTAGGCACACAAGCATTGCATGATACAAATTAGGCCCGTAAGCCTGAATTGGAGAGGAGCTCGAGAGGGGTGCGGCAGTGGGGCTTATAAACCACTGCGCGCCCCTCTAAACTAGCGAGGTGAGACTAAACTTTTGGCCACGAGCAACACGAGGCCTTTGGTCCAGGTTGGTGGCACCAACCGGGACCAATGCCTACCTTTAGTCCCGGTTCATGGCACCAACTGGGACCAATGCTCCCCCTTTAGTCCCGGTTGGTGCCACCAACCGGGACCAAAGGCCTCTGCTTCTCGCCCTTTGGGCTGCTGAAAAGAGGCCTTTGGTCCCGG
>NC_041385.1:804854257-804854782 GCF_002162155.2 Triticum dicoccoides
GCCCCCTGCCCCGACACCGTCGCCGTCGCCGCTTGCGCCACCCCTGCCACAACCCCGTCGCCGTCGTCGCGCGCGCCGTTCCTTCCCCGACCCCGTCGCTGTCGCCCCGACCACACGCCGCCGCCTTCGGTCCGGCCGCCGGCCTTGCTCTTTTTTTGCATATATAGGATGCTTTTTAAATTATATGTATGTGTGTATATATGATTATATGTCCTGTTTTCCCCCAGATTTTTTGTTCATATATTTGATGATTTGTTTTTTGCATTTTTATAGAAATGTATATATGTATATGTTCTGTGTATATATGTATGTTCTCTGATTATAAGTTAGATTTTTAGAAAAGTTTCATCTATGTATGTTTCTCTGATTTAGTGCATTTTAGGTTAGTTTCATTTTTAGAAAAGTTTTATATATTTAGGAAAGAAGGAAGAAGGAGAGAGAAGGAAGAAGAAAGAAGAAAGAAGAAGAAAAAGTTTTATATATGCAAAACTTACATTTTAGAGGAGAAATAAATAAGAAGAGGAA
>NC_041385.1:804854971-804863865 GCF_002162155.2 Triticum dicoccoides
ATGAGGGGGTGGGGGTGGGTGGGGGTCGACATACCCCCTCCTCGATAACTTCGACATGAGGGGGGGGTGGGGGTTCAGATGATGTTTTTTTGTGCATATGATGTTTTTTTCATATATGTATTAATTTTTTTATTTAGGTTGTTAATTAGTAGATATCGATTTTAGGTTAGTGCATAGGTTAGTGTAGAGGAAAAAGTAAACTAAGGAAAAGGAAGAAAAGAGGAAGAAGAAGAAAAACAAGGACGTGGAAAAAGGAAAATAAGAAGAGGAAGAAGGAGAAGAAGAGGAGAAACAAATAAGAAGAGAAAAAAAAAGAAAAAAAAGAGGAGAAGAAGAAAGGAATAGAAGAGAAGAAGAAAAAAATAGAGTAATTTCTATTTTTTTTCTTCTTCACCTTTATTCCTTTCTTCTTCTCCTCTTTTTCCACTTCATTTTTTCTTCGATCTTCTCCTCTATTCCTTTCTTCTTAATTATCCTATTTTTTCTTCTTCTTCTTCCTCTTCTTATTTTTTATCAGGTATGTCGTTGTCGATATACCACCTCCTCGATAACTTCAACATGAGGGGGGGGGGTCGATATACCCCCTCCCCAATAACTTCGACATGAGGAGGGGGAAGGAGTTGAGGGGTCCAGGGTTCGAGGGTCGAGGGTTCTAGGGTCGAGGGTTCGAGGGTTGTCGAGGGTTCGAGGGTCGAGGGTCGTTTGCCACTAATATATCCACCTGTCATGTTTGTATAATAACTGCCCTGTTGTAATATTTGTAGAAACTATGGAGCACTGCTGAGACGAGGAAGCAGAACATGTGTTGGGGGACATAATCGCAAACAGAGGAGATGTTATGTCGTATCTGAACGAAAGCGATGGTCTGGAAGGAGAGGGTGAAGCAGGCTACGATTGTCGAACAACGAAGGAGGAAGGACATGATTATGATGGCTCCGGTGACCGAATGCCGTTGCAAGAAGGAGACCATGATGACGGCTCCGGTGACCAAACGAAGTCGAGATCAGCTATTGCAAAGTCTGGCGAGGTATATATATATTAAGCATGTGCTGACTAGCTAATTGGTGCATTCATTGTTTTGGTATCTACACATATTAACTCTCATCTTTCTTCTTTTTTCTAGACCTCCGGATCGAGCACAACTTCGGTAAAGAGACGAGGCCCGAAGAAAAAGTTGCGCCCGGATGAAAGGTTCACGATCACAGCAATCGCGCGCGAAGGCCAACTGATTGAACCCCTCCGGACCAAGGACGCATTTACTACTCAATGCGGGGTTCTTGTTAGGGACATGATCCCGATCAACATCGAGCTATGGAATCAGCCTAAGAAGGAAGAGCTTCATGTTTCCTTTGTCGAAGATGCACAGAAAGAGGATCTTTGGAATGCGCTGAAGGTAAATTTCACCCTACCGGAAGAGGAGGATCCGGAGAATCCAGTTATAGAGCCATTGATCAAGTCTCGTGCTCTCAAGAAGATGGCAGATCTATTCAGGAGGTGGAAGAATGATTTGAAAGCAAAGTTTGTCAACCAAAAAAAGATACCAAAATTCATCGGCCGGTATGAGAAGCTCACAGATCAATGGGATGCATTTGTGGCCAACAAGACATCGGAGAGGAGTAAGAAGATGTCAGCGACAAACAAGATAAATGCTGCGAAGAAGGAGCATCACCATCGCACGGGGTCAAGTGGCTACCTCAAAGCCCGGCCGTTGTGGGCCAAGGTTGAGAATGACCTGCTTGCTAAAGGGGTCGAACCAGAGACATTGAACTGGCGAGACCGTCCAAGGACTTGGTTCTTCGGGGTTGGCGGAACCTTGGACCCTGTAACAGGGAAGTGCGTTTGGACAAGCGAGCAACTGCGAATAGCTGTCACGAAGCTTCGGGACTATATCGCCGCAGCGCAGGAAGGGAGGTTCGTTCCAGATAGAGAGAAGGACAAGCTCACAATGGCCCTCGGGAATCCTGAGCACCCTGGACGGAGACGAGGCACGCCTGGCTCCGTTCCGTGGAAGGTTGGGTTTCCGGACGCAAGCAATTACAAAACCCAGGATAGGAGGAGGAAACAGGAGTAGAGTGAACTACAGGAGCTGCACGCAAGGGTACGGAAGCTAGAGGAATGAGAAGTAGTTCGAAGCAAGCGACCTGTCGAAGCTACCCCCGAAGCTACCCTGCCATCTCAGTGGAGAAGAAGCGTGGCTTCCACCGAGCCGCTTCAGCTGGAGCCTGTCTTCACGGCTCTTGCTAGCTACCCCGTGGACGCTATCATGGAGTCTCAACAGTGCCACCTTATGACGCAATGGCAGAACTACAAAGTCAAGGCGGTTGTCGGCTCTGTTCGACCTACTAAACCCGGCGCAACTTTTCACTGCCGTCCAATTACAGAAGGATATGCTAGGGTGATGGTGGAAGAAATAACGAACGGATTTGAGGAGCTCGTGCTTGACCACCCTACTGGTGAAGGGGAGACTAGGTTGGGTTCTGCTCTGAAGACTCCATGCCTATGGCAGAAGGAGCTCATCAACCTTCCGAACTGGACGCCTCCGCCTCCTCCTCCTCCTGCAGCGAGTCAGGGCACTCCGCCTCCTCCTCCGCCTGCTCCTCCAGTGAGTGATCAGGGCATTCCGCCTCCTTCTCCGGCGCGTGGCAGCACTCCGCCTCCTTCTCCGCCTGCGCCGGCGCGCCCGACCAGCCAGCCTCCTCCTTGTCCGCCTTATCAGCAAGGGTGTAAGAGACCCGCCGCCGCTGCGGCTGCTCCGGCGCGTCGTAGTCCTTCTCCTCCGCCTCGTAAGCAACGAAAGAAGACAGCCGCAGCCGCTCGGCCTGCTTCGGCGTCTAGCAGTACAGCCAGAGGCGGGAGGCAATACAGATTCGATCCATCTCTCAAGACTCCAAAGAAGTTACCATACGAGATGACCGAAAAGGAAAATGAGGAGATCTGTCGAGCCCAAGTGAAGGACTACTTCCAAACGCAAAGAGCTAAGAGACATCCACCTTCGGAGGAGAAGATAGATCCGGTAAAAGCGAAGCGCACTTTGGATGCCCTGCAGCAACCACCACCGTCTCCGCCGCAAACCAACTATGAGCGCATTAGTGAAAAGACATATAAGGAAGCGAAGCGGTCGGGAAGTACTTGCAGTGACAAAAGGTTACAAGAACGAAGAAGTGGGAAAAAATTCCCCAGTTCGGTGAACAAGAGAACCAATCGTGCCCTCGCTCAAGGTGTCTAGCGATATCGTTGCTAATCCACCGGGGATCTTGCCCGGTACCAATCCTGCAGATTACCTGCCCGACGATGCACATTTTGATACAATGGAGGTGGATGAATTCAAATACGAGTACAGGAAGCCTCTCGTCAAAGATGTTTCTACTCTAAGTACGATGATGCAAAGATTCCATGATTGGTACATGGAAACCGGAAGAAAGTTTCTAGGGGAGAAAAAAAAGATACTTTGACGCTGAAAGTTAAAGAGGATCATCACGACCTTGTAGGAATTGAGGAGTTGTCTGTTCCATTTGAGGAGTTCTTCCAGTTTTTCAATCAAAAGGCCCTCGATAAATTAACGCTCACTTGCTACTGTCTGTAAGTACTACTTCTGTCATTAAGTCTCTATATATAGCTTAGCTCTTTCATTGCATGTATATATAATTATCCTCACTATATTATGCAGATTGAAGATCGTCGAATGCAGAAAAGCTGAAATGTATGATATTGGGTTCATTAACACAAATCTCATAGATCAATTTACTGTTACATTTCATGCCAAAGAAACCAATGACAACTTGCTAGGATCGTTGGTAATAAATTAAAACAAAGATACAATACTCTTTCCTTACAACTTCAAGTGAGTGTTACTGTCTTGTGCATATTCGGTTTCCCTTAATTATTACTCGAGGTTATAGTAATTAATGTAATTGATGAGTTATGCATGCGTGCGCAGCTTCCACTATTTTCTCCTAGAGATTAATGTTGAGCAGGGACTAGTAAACGTCTTAGATTCGAGACGAAAAGATCCCTCTGACTATGCGGACATGTCTGAAATGCTCGAGAAGTAAGTTGAATCGATCATTATCGCACCATATCGGCAACTTTGTTCATTTCATGATATCAAGTAATTGTTTTCTTTGTCTTGCAGGGTTTGGAAAGTATTCACCACATAAGTTTCAGGACTGCCGCGGGAACTGCGATGGAAATACCCGAAAGTAAGTACTACTAGCTAGCTTGTTCCGCGCATCTCCCGTTGATTCTAGCTACTTTCATGAATGCCCATTTATAATGCTTTATTATCAGTTTGATTGACCTCTATTTCTCGTAAAGTGCTTGTGGCAGGAAGCCAGGAATAATTACTGTGGATACTACGTCTGCGAGTTCGTCTACAACGCGACGGCCAAGAATAGGCGGGGCTACTCTAAAAGACAATATGAAGTGCGTAACAAAAATATTCACAAGTTTATTTTATTACCATCATTTCTGTTCAGTTTCATTCATATATATGTATTGACCCCCTTCTTGAAATTAAATGTGGCAGATGCAGGATGAACTCCTACCACAAGGTCGCATGCGAGCAATTCAAGAGGAATTGGCTGGATTCTTTCTTGACCACGTCATCAATAAAGCCGGAGAATACCATCATGCATGTGGAAGTTGAGTTCATATGTTAGGATTGTAAGAGATCTTACACATTGTATATATATATGTAGACAGTAGCGTCGGATAGATATACGAAAACTTGTTGTTGACCAATCTCTCGGAGAAGGAGAGGTCGGTCACTTCTGTATATGTTCATGACGATCTTCTTTTCTTCAATTGCTTACTAGCTAGCTAGCGTGTCGAGTCCTCTCTATATGGAGCGTCGACCAAGCACGGATATAAGAGAGGACACTTTTCTCTATTAGCTAGCTAACACAATATATGAAACCCCTGAATTAAACCCCCCCAAACCCCCTCTCCCTCTTGCAGAAAAAAAAACAAAAAACCCAGCACCTGAAATGCTGACGCGTGGAAGCCTTTTGATCCCGGTTGGTGGCACCAACCGGAACAAAAGGCCCCCTGCCTGGGCAAGCGCCAGCGGCCACGTGGAGCCCCCTTCTGTCCCGGTTCCTGGGCGAACCGGGACTAAAGGGGCAGGGCTTTAGTCACGATCTTTAGTCCCGGTTCGTGAACCAGGATAAATGGCCCTCACGAACCGGTTCGAATGGCCTGTTTCTACTAGTGTGGTACTCCATGCTAGGGGGAATGGCACTAACATACGAGTGGAATGCAATCCTACCATTGACAAAATATTAATGAATGCCAAATTTATTTTTGTATACACCAAAAAAATTGCGGCACTTCTAGAAATAGTTCAACATCTAGCGAAGTTTCAAAGTTCAGTGCACTAGAAAGCACAAGAAAAAAGAGTTTCCACTGAAAATTTATTTTTATATCACATCGTCTAATATTTGTACCTTTTTTTCTTCCAAAAATACATACAACCAAAGGCATAGAACATGTACATGTCTATTCCTTACGTCACTATAATTAGCTTTTCTGGAAGAGAACCGCTTCGGTACAGCTGACAAAGGGTAGTATAAACTTTTCACAAATTATACACACTTTCCTATGTAGTAGAAAGTATATGCTGTAGGTTCCGTACAATTCCAGTCGCACAACACTTCCTCATGGGCTCAGCCCGTTTAACAACAATTCCAGTCGCACAACACTCCCTCATGGGCTCAGCCCGTTTAACTTTTGTTAGTTTTAAGCTTCAAAAAATTGGATGTCCTACATGCACCATATGTGATTCGAACTGCAGCCCTCATGCACTATATGTGAGTGCGCAAAAGAGATGGGATAGCTAATGTGATGTGCTTACCAACCTTATTATATACTTCTTCTGAGACAAATAACGCTAAGAAAAATATACAGAAACTCTTTGGTTTTACTTATTTTTATTTCAGCACAGTTTTTCAGTTTTTCTTTTTTGTACATAAAATACAAATATTCTAATTTTAGAAAAATTGCACAGGAATTTTGAAAAAAAGTTTATGTCTTTCAAACTTGCTCAGATGTCAAAACACAAACATTTTTTTACAAGAGCGAACAGAATTTTGAACACATGTATTTTTTGAAAAACAATAACAAATTTGGAATTCCAAAAAAATCAGAAAATATGATCAAAATTTGAATTCAAGAAATTTTGAATTTGTAAGAAATAGAAACAATAAACAGAAAAAATGAGAACTCAAAGAAAACGAAAATGGAAAAGAAGAAACAGAAAAAATGTGGTTCACGACCTACGGGAAGGTTCCCAAAACTAGAAAAAATTTCTGGGAAGACGAGGTTCTTAAAACCGAGAACATTGTTTTTGCATTTTTTTCTTACTAAACATTGTTTTTGAAATTTTGTGAAAGTCTTCTAATCCATGAATATTTTGTAAAAAATAGACAAACTTTTGTCAAATCCGCGAACTCTTTGGCCGGCCCAACACATGCCTGGCGGGAGGTATATTGTCGCCTAGATTTATTTTATTTGATTTCTTTCATTTTTTTTGTTAATTCATTTTTCACCTTTTTAATAACAAAATACAAGTTTTAAGTAACTATTTCAAATAATGATTTGAATTATTATTATTTTCTGTAAAATACTTATTAAATGCTTTAAAAAAACCACTTAGAGTTTTCAGTTTTATCCCTTTGTATCTATTATTTATGTTCAAAATTATAAATAAAAATTTTAAGTACCTGTTCAAATTATGATTTTAAATACCTTTTTCCTTCAAACTTGGCATGGATATCTATGATGGGCATTGCCCACCGGCTGGCAAAAGTTGGGATCATTTCGTCAAAAAAAACATTATGTTCAATGTAGGGTGTCTTGGTAGGCCAGAAGCCTCAGTTTGAGAGCATGTTGTTTCTTGAAATCCCTCAAAAATGGGCTATGAATGGTCGGACATGTGACAACTTACATACAGTGTTGAAAACGGCTCAAGCATGGCATGTATGCCTAGCATAGGCATGCCCATCTGCATGCAAAAGTTTCGGTCATTTCAAGGATGTTCACAAAATCTCCATGCTGAACAAAGATTGTTCGAGTAAGGTGAGAAGGTTCGTCTGAGAGCACATTGTTTTTCAACATCCTTGAAATTGCCTCAATTTTTTCATGGTCTTTTATGACCAATTCCAGACACCATCCCAAGTTGATTTGGTTTTCGACAATTTCTGCATTTTCTATATTTTTCTCAATAAAAGAAGACCGGTAAAAGCCCGGATGTGTCGCAACTTGCATACGGTGTTGGAAATTGTTCAAGCCTACAATGGTTACCTACCATGGGCATGCTCATAGCGGTGCGCCCTCCATTGAACATGGTCTAGTTTAAACATTTTAAAATGACCACAACTTTTGCAGGCAGGTGGGCACGCCCATGTTAAGGATCCATACTAGGTTTGAACGATATTTGACACCGTATGCAAGTTACAACACGTCTAGCCATTTATCTGCCTTTTATAACCGATAATTCCAGAAAATGTCAAATTCGTCGAAACCTACATGATGTAGTTGTGGGCATTCATGAAATTTATCCAAATTTTTCCAGCAGTTGGGCATGCCCATACTAGTACTCCACGCTAATTTTGAACAAATTCGGACACTGAGCACACATTGCGTCAACCAGTATTTTAGGGTTAAAATGTCAAAACTTAATTAAACTTGGCATGGATGTTTGCCATCATGATTGCATTGTGTGGAAAAAAAATTGTGTTCATTTGATGTATGTGCAAAAAAAAGTCCTATGAGAGAGACTGTGGTGCCTAAACCAAAACCCCTCGGTTGTACATGATGTAGTTCTAGATATTCATAAAATTTACCGAAATTTGCTAGAAGCTGGACATGCTCATTCTAGTACTCCACCAGGATGGAAGAATTTCAGGAAAAAAAATGAGAGTTATAAAAAGAATTTCAAAAAAAAGAAAAGAAATAAATGGGCGAGGCCCAGGACGGAGCTGTGTGTGCGTCGGTTTGTGTGACGCTACTCTAGGTACGGAAGCTCCTAGTCGGTGCTTCAGGAGCCATAAGGAGTAGCTGGCGCTCGCAAGATCCGGGCATGTGTTGTGGCCCAATAGGGTACCTCCCTGTTATGCCCACTCGCTCGCTCGCGAGGTTGTTTTTTCGTTCGCTATTTCCTGTTGTACATTGTTGCAAAGAACGCTCATTAAGAAAGAGGAGGGAGTTTAGTTTACAAGTTGACTTTTAGATAATTACTAAATTTGAAAAAGTCCATTGATTTGAAAAAAAAGTTGAAAAAGTCCATCAATTTTGAAAATGACTTAACAAATTCGAAAAAAGTTCATCAAAATTTGGAAACATTCATTGATTTTTTTCAAAAATTCAAAAAAAGTTCATTGATTTTGAAAAAAATCATCAGTTTTCAAAAAAAGTTCGCCGAGAAATAGTTCACAAATTTGAAAAAGATGTATCTTTTTTTAAAGTTCACTGATTTTGAAGAAAAAATTCACGAATTTGAAAAACTTCCTCCTTTTTGAATAAAAATTCACAAATTTTAAAAAGTTGGTGCATTGAATAAAGAAAAAGAAAGCTGAAAAATTAAAAGGAAAAACAAAAGAGAAAAAGAAAACTAAACAGGAAACAGTGTGCCCTTTAAAAAAACAGGGACCTGTGCGTTTTTCCAGTGCTGTATTTTAAAGATAAAAATACGAATCTAACAAAAGAGATTGGTTGAGTAGTTGGTTAGTGCCGATGTCCTACGTTCGAATCCTGCTGGGCACCAATTTTTGTCATGTAAAATATACACGGTAACAAGGCGTCAAATAGGAAAGACGTACATGTACGGCAGGCGGAGAGTTTTCAAAATATGACCATCATGCCTTTTTTTATGAAGAGGTATGGGCTACTCTAAGCCG
>NC_041385.1:804864031-804889058 GCF_002162155.2 Triticum dicoccoides
TCCAGACAAACAATTTCAATGGGACCTTTCACTTTCTCACTTTGTCATGTTCAGATTTATGTATTCCTCCATACATTGACTAAGTTAATGTAAATAAATGGTATAGTCTACTCTAGGGGGAATGTTCTACATGCACTCTTCCGTGAACTTCAATGTCACATTCCTAAGTAGACCGATATGAACTTTGTGCATATTCTGGCTAATACTCCAACTTGGCACGATAGTAGTCGAGCAATTCCCAAATTCATGACTACCAATATTCCTTGGCTAGTGGTAGATATTTTATTAGAACATATGCTCTTTTATGTCAGGCCCATGAGAGATGATACATGGTCAGGACTGTATGACCATAACCCAAATGTTATAAAGTGTGCCCATGTTGCTTCCTGTTGCTGCACATAAGTAGCTAGTCTTGATCTCTCCACTCTGCCTATCTATATTTGCTCTCCTTCGCCCAAATAACATTAGCCCCCAAAGACCTAGTAGTACTAACACCCAAGAAAACACGAACAACAGAGCCATGAACCAATGATTCAGCAAAGATACAACAGTAACAAACGAGCAAGGTTCTTCAGAACAAACAAACCAACGAGCAAAAGTAGATTAATTAGGCGGTGTTCGATGCATACATGGAGATGGGAGGCATCTGGACTCACAACCCTTGTAGAAGCCAACGAAGAAGCACAATGCTAATCTCTATGTTGAGGTGCCTACGGGAGGCACATAAGAAAGCATCTTTGTCAAGTTAGAGAGGTCGCATCTGTCGAGGTCGTTATGCCACGGAGTTTCATGTCTCCCTCATACGAGCTATCTTAATGGTGGATGAACACAAGAGAGAGGTTTTGCACAATGTAAATGTGTGCTGCTTTTGTTTTGCTTCTTCCTCCATTCTTCTGAAGGAGAAGTACAAGCCGTGATGCCTGTTCATCTACTGTATCGTTTCCTCGCACGATCATGGTCAAAAAGCCACGAGACCCTACACACACGTCATTGATCGCAAATACCTTATCCTATGGCAGGCTCAACATAACACCCCGAAAAACCTCTAATAGACACACATGCAGCCGTGGCAGCGAAAATATGCCTAAAATAGTTGCCATGGAAGGGGAAAAGGGTTGCCATGTCACAGAATATTTGGTCGAGGGCCATATCTGTCACGACTAGTTTATTCCAATACACCCTCCTAAGTTAGTTGTGACAATATTTGACCCCAACCATACCGATGATACAAATATTGGAACCTTGTCCGCCGAAGAGATTTGGTGAGATTTCCCCAAGCTGATCACCGGTGTACTGCCACATCAAGCCACCACAACACAATTTTGACATTAAAGAATATATTTTATTCACAGCCGCGCTGCGACTGTACATTCAAAAAACTAAATAACTGAACCAAACTACATGCGGCGATTGAGGGATTCGCCAAGTGCGGGCATGGGCGCCACTGCGGTGTCCTTGTCCCTCGCGATTTGGTCGAAGGCCATATCGTATCGGCCCCAATGTGGCGCTAGAGGATCCGATTTCTCTAGCTCATCCTCATCCCCAAAGTTGAATACAAGGGGCAGCGGCTCGTGGGCGACGCCAAAACCTACCTCCATCCGCTCCCTTCCCTTCTCGCTGTCGCGCCGCTGCCGGAGGACACTTCCAGGAGAAGCCCGCGCGGCCGAAGGCGGAGGCGAGGAGCTTCCTCGCGGCGCCTCCGATATGTGGGCGATAGATCCTAGAGCTGCGCCGGACCATGCGGGGTGGCAGTCGTTTACATCTAAAGGCGGTGCTAGGCATCTCTCGTGGTGCGGCTATTCCCTGGGAGCAAGGTGGCATCCGTTCCCCCTGGTGGCAGACGAGGTGGTTGGCTGGTGTGGCCTGCATGGTGGATCGGTTGTGCGGGCGTGATGACTCAAAGAGCAATAGCGGCTGGATCAGTTGCTTGGCTTCCAGATCTAGCGGCTTTGCATATGATATAACCTTGAGTCGCTTGCAGGCGGCTATGCGCTCCTGATCTAGCGATGACCAGGCTCCGCCGTCGCGCGTAGGCGATGATGATCTGCATTTTGTGCTTCAGCTCTGGCAATGTCAGCCTTAGGCGTATGGGCCTGTGCATAGGGCTCTCTCCGACAACGTTGTAGTTGGCGGTCGTGTGCTCTGTTGTCGGATTGGTTATGATATCACTTCGATCTGCGGCGGCTGCCTCGCTGCGGATGACGATGCCACTGAACCCAAAATAGATAGATAGAAATAGAATAGAATATAATAGAATAGAATAGATAGATAGATAGATAGATAGATGGGTCCTACGTTTCTACATGGGGAGTAACTCCCTATGTTCCATAATTCATATGTGGTTTTGGAACAGAGGGAGTAGTAGTGAAATATTTGTAAAATGTGACTGGTCCCTATATGCTAGCTCCGTCCCTGAATGTATAATGCATGATTTTACACAATATACGTTGTATTAATATATACTGACACATGCTAACAAGAGAGTAAAATGGTGGAAATATCAAGATGTAATGGAATATTAGTGGGGAACATTAAGAGAGAAGTACTATAAATAAGTGGATAATTTGTGTGTTAGTAATTATCGGACTCAAGGTTCCAACTTGTTTTCTTGTCAGTTGGCTTATTTGGATGGTATTGATTGATTGGATCAAACCTAACTTGTATTTTCTGTATTATTAATATTTTTTCTTTCTGCAATCGATAAAAGATGTTCTGAGTATTTGTTAGATCTTTCAAGTCTAACAAATTATTCTTGTGAACACTTGTTTTTATGACACGGATAGAAATGATTGCCGGGATTTAAAAATATTATAACTGCAAAGGTATGTTAGAATGTGGCTAGCATTTCTTTTGAATAAAAAACACATAGACCTAAAGAAACATCAACTTTAATATTGACTACACAATTTGAAGGACAAATACGCATGGGCTATACATCAAAATGGACAATTATTTTAATTATCACGATCAAATCACTGAAGGACTAATACACGAGAGGATGTTTGTTGATGATGTTCAACAATAATAACCCTTACATCTCTTGGGCATGACTACTTGTGCCTCCTGTGATGTACTCAATTGATATAAAACATTGCCAATAAAACCAGCAGAGAACTACTAATAAAAGGAGGTGATATTCTTGGTTTGGTTTCGTCATTTATTTGTCCGTTTGACATGGAGGTAAGTTTCATTTGGTTAAAATAAGTTCAGAATCCAGCTTCGTACGTCGTCATCCCATCCGTTCCCTCCTTACAATCTCATGGTCTAGGCTCGCTATCCTGTCGTGTTTGGCTTGTTAATTAACCGAGTTGAATTAGGGCTATAACTTCTTTATATATGTTCGAATCAAACCCAACCCACCGATTCTTCTAGTCGTTGCCCTATCATGGCTTCATGGTGGCAGTAAATCGCATCTTGGTTTCGCGGCGGCGGCATTAGCACCAGCGGGAGATCAAGGACTGTGCGAGGCGTCGAAACCCACACCAACTTGTTCGTTGGCAACACACTCTCTGGTAGGCACATGGATGCACGCCCACACCCCTTTGATGGCAAAAACACATGGACGGCGACCTCTCTTTTGCTTGGGAGGCAGTCTACTTGTACCATCCATGGCAAGTAAATCACAACCATGTCATCAACTTCCATCTAGGCTTCAAATTCCTGCTACAATCAGTAGCATGCACAGGTTTAGCATGCATCTATCTCCCTGACAATCGCGACAGTGTGCATGCGTTAGTACGTGAGCAGCTCCGAGCCTCCGACGTGGACGTGTTTCTGGATCACGTCCCCGCGCATGCAATTGGGGCGGGGGACTAAGCCAGGATCCAATAGCTTTAAACCAAAACGAGTTTAGCTTTGGCGCCCACTTATTCCTCTTCTTCAAATCCCTTCGGTTAAGGGACACCATTGCTGTTAGTTTGAACTGGGTAACATAGGGGTGGTACCAGCAAGACCTGAAGCCCTTCACTTGTAGGCCGACCATCCTCAATACCTAAGACGCCGACAGGTCCGATTTGGCCATCGGCTGCGTTTATGAGAACTGCATCCTCTACCAAAACTGCGTAAGCTTGATGTCTGGTGATGCATGCGGGGGTCAGTGATGTGGCATCTTGAGCAGTGCTAGAAGGATGCCACTATCATCTGACGGAGGAGGTGCGTGGCTTTGGTGGATCATTCGGAAAGCCTGGGTCGTGGCCTCACCGTTGCTCTTCGGTTGTCGCCGGGAGATCCTGGCGCTGGTTGTCGTGGCCCTTCTGGCCATGGCCTGGTGCGAGCCACAGCGGTGAGGTAGGGGCGAGTGGCGTGTCCGCGTAAGCTGTGCTGCGGTTGTCTCCGCTATTCTGACCAGCGGCATGGGGTCCTGCTAGTTTTGCTTTAATAACGGAGGTGGTACTAGGGTTCTTCTAGCATCAGGATGGTGTTTTGCTTGATGCCGTCCCTCATTGATTTGGCCATTGACAAGTTTCGGAAGCCTCTGCCAGAGATGTCCATTGGGTGCTTGACACCTATAGATTGCTGGATCGGATGGAATTCGGTCACGTGCACCCCTATTTCAGCCCGTGTGGTTCTAGAGGGCGTGACAAGAATCTTCGTTTTGTGATGACATTATGGGACATGTCGATATTTCAATTTTCATGATGAAGTCACTGGAGGAGAAGATCCGAGGCCTTTTAATGGTGGATCGAGTCTTCCAGGCAACGACGACGTCGCTTGGTGTTTCGTGACTTGTAGCAGCGGCATCGGTAAGTGGGGACAACAGCAAGGAGTACAGAGTCTTAGCTTTGAGGATGAAAACCCAAGGTTTGGCCTTAATTGGTTGTGTCTGCAGTGGCCTTGTTGAAGGCATTGTTTTCGAGAGAGTGGATTTCCTCCAGGGTGAAAACCTAAGATCTATGATCGGTTGATGACGACGCTTGTGCACCGTTTTCTTCTTCAAGGCGTCACTTTTGGAGAATTTGGACTTCGTATGTTGTCTTGGTGGTGGCCCATGATGCAGTTACCAGGAATCACTACTGGGATAGCTATGAGTGGCGGGCGCTGCCTAACACCCGCCACAACTATTCTAAAAAATTAGCAGTGACATGTGCTAAAATCAGCCTGCCACATGTACATGAATCAACAGTGGCATGCTCTTCCCACCAACCGCCACTAGTTAGCCTTGCCGGATGTCCAATATTAGCAAAATATAGGTGTGACGGGTATTAATTTATGCCCATAACTATTAGGTTAAACAACAGTGGCGGCATGAATTACCACCGGCCACAAGAAATTTTCCTGTCGTCCTGCTGGTTGGCGGTACGCACCAGGGTGCGGTGCCAACTGTGAAAGACAACAACTTTTGTCGTCGGAGTTGGACTTATGATGCCGCATGGCGTGGCGGGTCTCTTTGAGTTGTTGGCAACATGCGCCAAAGCTGCATGGCCCGCGATTCTTAATGTCACTCCTGTACCGTGCACCTAGCTCTAAAGTATTGATACCTACCTTCCCAAGCAGAGACCATAGAGAATAGTTGTGCGCACTTGTATTTGTTGGACTCAGCAGGCTCATGTTTGTCTAGATTAAACTTGTTGCATGCACTCACGTGTTGTGTCTACTCATAATGCGCCTTCTAGTTCTCCTTATGTTTTTCGCAAAAAGTAAGTTCTCATTAAGATTAATGCATGGATTTTAGTAGGAATTATAAAGTGGTCTACCGGTTGGATCTTTTGATGGCATTTTCCATCTTGCATTCCCTCTTTCCACTCAATCTCTGCTATCGGAGATTCAAGAGGGCAAGTGTGATAGCCTGACTTATTAGGAATAATAGACTACTCATATAAATAAGGAATTCCTTCTTTTCCGGAAGCCCATTCAGACAGAACTCCAAAGTTAAGCATGCTCAACTTGGAGTAATTTCAGGATGGGTGACCGACCGGGAAGTTGCTCCGGTTGCGCACAAGTGAGGACAAAGTGCGCAGAAAAGACTAGTATTGATTTGTGGAGCCAGTCTAGATCCCGCCAGGAGTAACGACCACCGGCGGGTGTGTCCGGGTATTACAAGTTGGTATCAAAGCCGACCCTCGCGGTTACACGGATGTTTGCGGACAGGTGCGCGGTCATGTTGTTCATGACGTTTGTGACCCATCGTGGCACACGACATGGCACATTTACCGGACTTGATGCACAGACGTATGTGCCAAGAGGGAACGTTCTTGTGGCCCGACGAGGACGTCGGTTCCTCTGAGTGGGGGTGATGGGTGACCGACCGGGAAGTTGCTCCCGGGTGCGCACGAGTGAGGACAAAGTGCGCAGAAAAGACTAGTATTGATTTGTGGTGCCAGTCTAGATCCCGCCAGGAGTAATGACTACTGGCAAGTGTGTCCGGGGTGTTACAGCAAGCCGCATGAGGCAAAAAAACGCTGGCCATGACTGGCGGATGAGACTGGCTGGTAAGATGGGTGTCATCTTGTCTCTAACCTTTTTTTAGGCCTTGGAACTTCCGTGTCATGGAAAGCACATGGGGCTTTGAAAATCCCCCAGGCCTTGTTCGGCACAAGCTTTTTTCCACCCCCCAGGGGGTTGGGGATTGTAAGGAATTTGGTAATCCCCTTCCCTTCACCCAAACCCCCCTCAAATCCCCTACATTCCCTCCCATATTCAATCCCCCACATTCCCTTACACATATAAATATTGTTTCACAGATGGGGAATGCCTTCGTATTATTGGATAATCAAAATAAAAATGTGATCTTGGTAGCGGATGGCAGGGGTGAGGTGGAACCGGTTCATACTGGGGAAATGCCAGGTTTCCAAAAAGATCTGACGTTGGAGGCGGCAATGGAGTGGACGGCAACGGCGGTAAGAACCAAGAGGCCTCGGGCTATGAGGCAGGATTGTTTGGCTCGGCTTGGACGGAGTCGAGTAAGAAGGCGAACCGGCGGCGAACTGCGGGACAGAGGGCGAAGGGCGGAGGAGGCGGCATCGTCGTAGTCGGGGGAGAAATTTCGCGAGGGGAAGCTCGCGTCTCCTCTCACACGAGTATTGGTGAGGGTTCGTGGGGTAATTTTTGGGATGGCCGGTCCAATGCTGGGGTACTGAATGGGCCTATGGGGAATTTTCAGAATTTCTATACCGGGCCGGTAAAATACTCGTTGAAACATGCAAATATGCTAGTGCCAAACAAGGCCTCATGTTATTAGACATCTCAATCAAACTCCGATGCATATTTCATAATATGTTGAAATTGTCGGGTATACGGACAAGGTGGCTGGTTGTCACTTTCACAGAAAATCAACTTCCTTTAATGTATCGACCATCGTCAATGCTTTCATATAGTGCCATATTGTCAACTTTTATTGTTAAATTTGTCTTATTTTAAGTGTATATACAGGGGCGAAGAAAGATAAACTGCTATAGTATCATCCTTTGTTGCATTGGGTCCAACCTTTGTACAAGGGGAGTAATTAGCACTTACTAGTGAAAGATTTGCAAAATATGACATGTGTCATCTGACACCAGTCCCTATATGCCTAATCCGCCCCTGAACGTATAATGCACGATTTTACATAGTATACCTTGTATTAATATATATTGACACATGCAACCAAGAGAATAGAACGGTAGAAATGTCAAGATGTAATGGGGTATTGTTGGGGAACAGTAAGAGAGAAATTTTATAAATGAGGGGATAATTTGTGTGTGATTGATTATCGGACTCAAGGTTCTGACTTATTTTCTCGTCAGTTCGATTAATATTTTTGGATGCTATAGATTGATTGGATAAAACATAACATGTATTTTATGCATTATCAAATTTTACTTTTTCAAAATGACAAAAGACGTTCTCACGTAATTGTTCGATCTATCGATTGTAACAACTTTTTCTTGCAAAAAATGATTTTCGCGAAGATAAAAAGAATTGCGGGGAAGGAAAAATATTATAACTGAAAAGGTATGTTAGAATGTGGGTAGAATTTCTTTTGAATGAAAATCACATAGGTAAAAAAAATAGCAACTTAAAAATTGACTACAAAATGTGAAGGACAAATACACATGGGCTGTACATCAGAATTGACAATTGTTATAACTATCTTGACCAAATCACTGAAGAATTGTTCAGTAGACGACGAGACAATATTTGTTGACGATGTTCAGCAATAACCCTTGCACTTTGTTTGGATGTTTGTATTCAGGATTGGTATTGGGCATTGGCATTCATCTGGGCCGAATATCCTGAATACGTTTGTGTGACGTTGGCATTCAACCGTGGCATTCGGGATCTTATATATGTGATAAGTTTATGCATGTTTATGTGGATATGTGGTATTTGATTTGCTTATGTCAATGGATAGTAGATCTAATATATGTGGTTACTATAGTTATGGCTATGTATATCTAATAGATGCAATATACTTTTGTATGTTTGTGAAGATCGAACCAATGTTATATGTTTTGGTACAATTGTCAAGACCTAAAATATGTGATATGTTTTGATACAATTATGAAGAAAGGAGATGGCGTTTTTGTATGATTATGTAGATCTAACGAGAACAAAATGTTGTCAAGGGTGTTCGGGTGGCAGTAGTGCAAGATTGACGTGTGCAATCCAAGCACTAGCTGTTAATTTCATAGTTGTATCAAAACATTGAGAACCACCTGAAATATCATTGCAAAGGGAAGCTATAAGCTGAATATAATTGTTCCTTATTTCATTCATGGTAGGGGGTTGACTGGTGTGGTTCTTTGAAATGATCATGAAAATTTGTGGCCCGGGAAAATTTGTTGCTTGGCCATCTTCTAAAAGCAATAACGGAGTATGCTATGGCTCTTGATAAAGGATTGGGATTTGGGGAAACTTTTCAGTATCATCTATAATTGTTGAATTTAACTCTCTCACACTAGTCCAATCATTCAATGGTGTTATTAAGGTGTGCAATCGATACATGGAAATTCTTACCGAGTGCTTCCGAGAGCGCATGGGATATGAGCTATATCATTTCAGCACTGTCGACGGGAAGCTAACAACATGGTGCATAAATGCCCCTAGATTTATTTATTTGGATATTGCTGAAATGATATAGCTCCTACCCCATGCATGGAACTCCCTACTTTGATTTGCGATTCCAATCCCCCTAGATTTATTTATTCGGATATTGTAAATGATGTTACTATTATCAAGTTGAAATAAAATGTACCAGTAAGTTTTTCCCAAAAAACATGACATGCTTATTTACAATTATGTAGATCTAATGGTTGTGATCTACACATAGTGAGCACATCTGGTCCACGACTTGGTTATTTGTGAAAATTTCTAATGCGCCTCTCTATTTTTAACGTATTGCACTTGTCAACTACATGAACTAGGAGGTGCGTCATGACAATCTTGTCGACTACATATTGTGTAGAAATACAGGGCCCATAATGACAATCTTGTCGACTAAATGAACTAGGAGGTGCGTCATGATATTGAAGAAGGATGGTGGGAACACGAGCTCAAAACTAACAAGACATTGCTCCACATCACTCCTTAGCCTTGGTAGGATTTCTGGATCGATCACCTTCTGAGAGATTGCATTGAGGAATGAACATAGCTTCACAATGGCTAATTGAACGTTTTCTGATAGAAGCCCCCTCAATGCAACCAGAAGCAGTTGCGTCATAATCACATGGTAGTCATACTTTAGGTTCTGGAACTTTTTCTCTGCCATATTTATTATTCCCTTTATATTCAACGAGGAGCCAGACGTGACCTTCATATTGAGTAGGCATTCAAAGAAGATTTCCTTCTCTTATTTGGTAAGAGCGTAGCTAGCAGGACCTTCACACTGCTTTGGAGGCATGCCATCTTTTTCGTGCAAATATTGCAGGTCCTCTCGTGCCTGATAATCACTGTGGTATTTTTGGCGAGATGGAGGGGGGGTGATGAAATATACCGTCCGTTATTTTTTTTAGTATAGAATAGTAACTCACACATCACAGACCTGATAATTTATGTAACCCTGTCCTGATAACTTTAGCGATTGGGGCTGGGGAGGGGCGTCAATGAAATATCCCTCGATAACTTTTGTGTGAATATCATGGTAACTCACATATCACAAACCTGATAACTTATGTACCCCGGTCCTGTTAACTTTGGCGACTGGGAGGGGGGTTGTTGATCAAATACCCCCTGTCACTTTTGAGTGAATATCATGGTAACTCATACATCACAAACCTGATAACTTATGTACCCCGGTCCTGGTAACTTTGGCGACTGGGGTGGGGAGAGGTGTTGATCAAATACCCCCCGGTCACTTTTGTGTGAATAACTGAATGTCATGGCAACTCACACATCATAAACATGATAAAGTATGTACCATTATGCTGATAACTTTGGCGCGGGGGCGGGGAAGGGGTTGATGAAATATCCTCTGTTAACTTTGGTCTGAATAGCATGGTAACTCACGCATAGGAGACCTGATAACTTATGCACCCTGGTCATGGTAATTTTTCACAACGAGGGGTGATGAAATATACCCCGGTAACTTTTACATGCATAGAACGGTAACTCACACATCGCAAACCTAATAACTTATGTACCCTGATGTTGGTAAATTTGGCAACCGGGTGGGGGAGGGCGCTTGATGAAATATACCACCAATAATTTTTTGTGTGAATAGCATGATAACTCACACATCGCAGACCTGGTAACTAATGTTCCCCAGTCCTGGTAACTTTGGCGACGGTGGTGAGGTGTGGAGGGAGGGATGATGGAAAAAGATTGAATACACCCCCCTCCTGGTAATTCCTGTATAATTATCATGTAATATAAGCACCGTACACCTGATAACTTACATACAAACACCATGATAACTTTAGACCCGAATACAATGTTGTTGAAACATACCCCGGTTACTTCTATGCAAATAGCACAGTAATATATGCGTCATGGACCTGATAACTTAGGTATAAATACCACCATAACTTTGACCCGGGGGAAACACTAGTAGAAAAAGGGCCTATTGTCCCGGTTCATAAGGGCCATTTGTCCCGGTTATTGAACCGGGACTAAAGTGTCGTTACTAATGCCCTAGACCTTTAGTCCCAGTTCTTATACAAACCGGGACAGATGGGCCTCCACGTGGACGGTGCGGCGAGCCCAGGCAGGAGGACCTTTGGTCCCGGTTGGTGGCACCAACCGGGACCAATAGGCATCCACGCCTCACCATTTCAGGGGCTGGGGTTTTGTTTTTTTTGAAGGGGGGGGGTTGGGGGGTTAATTTAGGTGTTTCATATATTGTGTTAGCTAGCTAATTAATAGAGAGAAGTGTCATCTCTTATCTCCGTGCTTGGTCGATGCTACATACTATACGTATAGAGAGGACTAGACACACTAGCTAGTAAGCAAATGAAGGAAACAGAAGATCGTCATGAACATATGCATACAAAGAGAAGTGATATCAACCACCTCTCCTTCTCTGAGAGATTGGTCGAACAACAAGTTCTCGTATATCTATCCGACGCTACTGGCTACATATATACAATATAATGATCTCTTACAATATAATCTCCTAATTATATATGAACTCAGGGTCCACATGGTATTTTCTGTCTTTATCGATCACGTGGTCAAGAAAGAATGTCGCCAATTCCTCTTGAATGCTCGCATACGATCTGGTGGTAGGAGTTCATCCCACATCCGAAATATCTAATTTGAAGAAGGGGCCAATACATATATATGAATAAATGAAACTCAACAGAAATGATGGTAATAAAATAAAATTGTGAATATTATTATTTACGCACTTCATATTGTTTGTCAGAGTAGCCCCGCTCATAGGACGTGTGGCGGATGGACTCGCAAATGTAGTATCCACAGTAATCATTCCCTTGTTCCTGCCACAACCACTTTACAAGAAATAGAGGTCAATCAAACTGATAAGCAAGCATGCTAAATGGTATTGATGAAACTAGCGCTTGAATCACTAGGAGATGCGCGGAACATGCTACTATAGTACTTACTGTCGGGTGTTTAAATTGCAGCTTCTTTGGCAGTCCCAGAGTTTTTGACGTGAATTTTTTCCAAACCCTGCCAGACAAAGAAAACAATTACTTGATATCAGGAAATGAACAAAGTTACTGATATGGTGCGATAATGATCGATTTAACTTACTTCTCTAGAATTACAGTCATGTCCGCATACTCCTTGGGATCTTTTCGTCTCGAGTCTAAGGCAGTTACTAGTCCCTGCTCAAGCTTAATCTCTAGGAGAATATAGTGGAAGCTACACACGCATGTATAACTCATCAACTACATTACTATAACCTCGACTAATAAGGGAAACCGAATATGCACAAGATAGTAACACTCACTTGAAGTTGTAAGGAAAGAGTATTATAGCTTTGTTTTGATTTAATACAAACGATTGTAGCAACTTGGCCTCGATATCTCTGGCCTGGAATTCAACCATATATGCATCTATGAGATTTGTGTTAATGAACCCAATATCAACGATTTGTCGTTTCTTCAATTCGGCGATCTTTAATCTGCATAATATAGTGAGGATAATTAGAATACATGCAATGAAAGAGCTGACCTATATATAGAGCCTTAATGACAGAAGTAGTACTACTTACAGGCAGTAGAAAGTGACCGTTAATTTATCGAGGGCCTTTTGATTGAAAAACGCGAAGAACTCCTCAAATGGAACATTCAACAGTTCAATTCCAACGAGGTCATGCTCCTCTCTAACTCTCAGCGTCAAAATATTCCTCTCTCAGACTCCCTACAGGTTTTCATGTACCAATCATGGAATCTTTGCATCATCATTGTTAGAGATCTTTCATCTTTGACGAGAGGCTTCCCGTACTCATATTTGTGTTCATCCACCTCCAAGAAATCATAATGGACATCATCAGGCAGGTAATCTCCAAGATTGTTATAACCAGGCACCATCACGCCCGGATCATTAGCGACGATATCGCTAGACACCTGGAGCAGGGGGAACGATTGGTCGCTTGTTCGCCAAGCTGGGCAATTTTTTCCCAGCTCGTCGTTTTGCTAACCTTTGATCACTGAAAATACTTCCCGACCGCTCCGCTTTGATAAATGACTTTTCAATAATGCGCTCATAGTTGCCTTTCGCCGGAGACTTTGGTGGTTTTGTCAGGGCAGCCAGAGTACGCTTTACTTTTACTGGATCTATCTTCTCCTCCAGAGGTGGATATTTCTTTGCTTTCACCCCTTCAAAGGAGTTCTTCACTTCGGCTCGCACGATCTTCGCGTTTTCCTCCAGGCTCCTCTCGTATGGTAACTTCTCTAGAGTCTTCAGAGAAGGACCGAATCTGTATTGTCTCCCGCCTCTGGCTGTACTGCTAGACGCCGGAGCAGACAGAGCGGCTGTGGCTGTCTTTCCTTTCTTACAAGGAGGAGGAGAAGGACTACGATGCGCCGGAGCAGCCAGAGCAGCGGCGGGTCTCTTCCGCCCTTGTTGACAAGGCGGAGAAGGAGGAGGCTGGCTGCTCGGGCGCGTCGGAACATGCGGAGAAGGAGGCTGAGTTCCCTGATCACTCGCCAGAGGAGGAGGCTGAGTGCCCTGATCACTCACCGGAGGAGGAGGCTGAGTGCCCTGATCACTCGCCAGAGGAGGAGGCAGAGAAGGAGGCGTAGTGCCCTGACTCACCAGAGGAGGAGGAGGAGGCGGAGGCGTCCAGTTCGGAAGGTTGATGAGGTCCTTCCACCATAGGCATGGAGTCTTCAGAGAGGAACCCAGCAGAATCTCCCCTTCACCCGTAGGGTGGTCAAGCTCGAGGTCCTCAAATCCGTCCGTTATTTCATCCACCATCACCCTAGAATATCCTTCTGGAACCGACTGGCAATGGTAGGTTGCGCCAGGTTCATTAGGTAAAACAGAGCCAACAACCGCCTTGACTTTTAATTTCATCCATTGCATCATAAGGTGGCAATGTTGAGACTCCGTGATAGCATCCACGGGGTAGCTAGAAGGAGCCGTGAAGACAGGCTCCAGCTGAGTCTTCTCGGTGGAAGCCACGCTACTTCTCCGCTAAGATGGCGGGTGAGGGAGTCCTGGATTAGGGGGTGTCCGGATGGCCGGACTATGACCTTTGTCCGGACTCCCGGACTATGAAGATACAAGATTGAAGACTTCGTCCCGTGTCCGGATGGGACTTTCCTTGGCATGGAAGGCAAGCTTGGCGATACGATATGAAGATCTCCTCCCATTGTAACCGACTCTGTGTAACCCTAGCCCTCTCCGGTGTCTATATAAACCGGAGAGTTTTACTCCGTAGGACGAACAACAATCATACCATAGGCTAGCTTCTAGGGTTTAGCTTCTCTAATCTCGTGGTAGATCAACTCTTGTACTACCCATATCATCAATATTAATCAAGCAAGAGTAGGGTTTTACATCCATCGAGAGGGCCCGAACCTAGGTAAAAACATCGTGTCCCTTGTCTCATGTTACCATCCACCTAGATGCACAGTTCGGGACCCCCTACCCGAGATCCGCCAGTTTTGACACCGACATTGGTGCTTTCATTGAGAGTTCCTCTGTGTCGTCACCCTTAGGCCCGATGGCTTCTTCGATCGTCAACCACGACGCGGTACAGGGTGAGACTTTTCTCCCCGGACAGATCTTCGTATTCGGTGGCTTCGCACTGCGGGCCAATTCGCTTGGCCATCTGGAGCAGATCGAAAGCTACGCCCCTGGCCATCAGGTCAGGTTTGGAAGCCTAAACTACACGGACGACATCCGCGGGGACTCGATCTTCGACGGATTCGAGCCACAGTCGAGCGCGCCGCACTGTCACGATGGGCATGATCTAGCTCTGCCGCCGGACAGCGCCCCGAGCGCCGCTCAGGTGTCTTCTCCGACCATTAGCTCGGAGCCGACTGCGTCGGTTGGGGATGGTCTGTTGGATGCCGCCCCAGGAGCCGCAATCTCTACGGCGATAGAGCCGAATACCAGCCTAGTCCTTTGCAAGGCCCGTGACTCCAGGGTGCCGGACTCCGTTCCGGACTCCGAATCTTCCGCACCCCTTCCGATCGAACCCGACTGGGCTCCGATCACGGAGTTCACCGCCGCGGACGTCTTTCAGCACTCGCCCTTTGGCGATATCCTGAATTCACTAAAGTCTCTCTCTTTGTCAAAAGAGTCCTGGCCAGACTACGGTCAACATGGTTGGGATGCGGACAACAAAGAAATTTGAAACCCACCCACCACCCACTTTTTAGCCACTATCGACGATCTAACCGACATGGTCGACTTTGACTCCGAAGAAATCAATGGTATGGACGCCGTTGAAGGAGACGACCAAGAACCAGCGCCTATAGAGCACTGGACAATCACCTCATCACACGATGTATACATGGTGGGCACACCTAAAAGAAACAATGACGAGGATCAAAAGGGCGCAACCAGGGATCGTTCCCTCGAAAAACAATCAAAGTGGCGGCGTAATCGCTGCGCCAAGCCCCACCTCGATAGAGACCCAGCCATAGAGCAGGGCAAATCAACGGAAGACGAACATGCCATCGAGCAACCGTCCAAACAGGGCGGACAAACCGAACAAGCCGTCCCCAGGAAAGATAATAGTCCGGACGACCTCACGCCGGACAAATTGCTGGAACACCAAAACCTCCACCAAAGGCTCGTTGCCACTGCACGTAGCCTGAAAAAGCAGAAGCGGAAGCTCGAAACAGCGGAAGATGCACTCAGAATCAGATGGGGCAAAGTACTCAACACCGCACACAATTACAGCAACAATCATCACACAAAGAGCTATCCGAAGCGGAAATTACTATCAGAATTTGACGAAGAGGCCTTAGAGCCCCCACAGTCAAAAAACAAGGAACCCACCAGGTCGGATAGACGACCTCACGATCGATCTCAAGCGACAAAGGGCGCCGCACTCAATATGGCACGCGATCCGCCCAAAGACTCGCATCAAACAACCGGTCCAACCAGATCCATCTATGGGCCAAGAAAGCAAGCTCCATTGAGCAATGCAACGCAAAAAATATCCGAACATCGCGGCACACCTACATACAGGGGCGCCGCACATCTCCTATGTTTTACCGATGAGGTACCGGATCATGAATTTCCAATGGGATTCAAGCCCGTAAACATAGAAGCATATGACGGAACAACAGACCCTGGAGTCTGGATCGAGGATTATATCCTCCACATACACATGGCCAGAGGAGATGACCTTCACGCTATAAAATACTTACCCCTTAAGCTCAAAGGGCCAGCCCGACATTGGCTTAAAATCCTTCCCGAAAACACCATGGGAAGTTGGGAAGTGCTCGAGGATGCTTTCCGGGCAAATTTTCAGGGGACCTATGTCCGACCTCCGGATGCAGATGATCTAAGTCATATAACTCAACAGCCCGGAGAGTCAACCCGGAAACTCTGGAACAGATTTCTTACTAAAAAGAATCAGATAGTCGACCGTCCGGACGCTGAGGCCCTAGCATCTTTCAAACATAGCGTCCGAGACGAAAGGCTCACCAGACACCTCAACCAAGAAAATCCAAGATTAATGGCCGCATTAACAAGCCTCATGACCCGCTTTTGCGCAGGAGAAGATAGCTGGTTGGCAAGAAGCAGCACCAGCGACCCGAGTACATCTGAACTCAGAGATGGAAACGGGAAACCACGCCGTAACAAAGAACAATGCCGGATCAAGGATAACAGCCCGATGAGCACGACAGTCAACGCCGGATTCAAAAGCTCTCGGCAAAATCAGAAAAAGCCGCCCCCCAAAGAGGATAGGGACGAGCTATCTAACCTCAACAAAATCTTGGACAAAATATGTCAAATCCACAGTACTCCTGGGAGACCTGCAAACCACACCCACAGAGATTGTTGGGTCTTCAAGCAGTCCGGCAAACTCAACGCCGAACACAAGGGGCTCGACACACCAAGCGAGGATGACGACGCACCCCACAAGCAGAACACCGGAGAACAAAAGAAGTTCCCACAAGAAGTCAAAACAGTAAATTCACTTCAGATGACAAAAGGGAAAAACAGAACGGCGCTACGCGCCACACGGCCCGCCCCAGAGGATCACCGCCACTAGTTGTTACAACCAATCACCTTCGATCATCAGGATTACTCCAGAGGGACCCGGAACGCAGGCTGGACTGCCTTGGTCCTGGATCCGATTATTGACGGATTCAAATTTACACAAATCCTTATGGACGGCGGCAGTGATCTAAACCTGTTATATCAGGACACAATCCGCAAACTGGGGGTAAACCGAGCTATAATCCGCCATGGCAACACTTCCTTTCAAGGAGTCACGCCGGGTCCAGATACCCAGAGTATGGGTTCCCTTTCGTTAGAAGTCACGCTCGGCTCACCCGACAACTTCCGAAGCGAAAAGCTAACCTTCCACATCGCCCCATTCATAAGTCGCTATCAAGGGCTACTGGGATGTGAAGCTTTCGCCCGCTTTAACGCAATACCGCATTATGCATCCCTTACACTTAAAATGCCCGGTCCACGAGGCATCATCTCATTAAAGGGAAATATCAATTGATCCCCACAGTACGGGTAATGGTGCGGCCGCCTGGACAGCCGCACACTAATCCAGCCCTACTATCCTGGACACGGCTCGACGAGTCCGGCGTAAACATACAAAGGCTTAATGGCCGCATAACTCTGTACAAGGGGCTCCGCGTGTTTACGCCAGGAGACAATACGGCTCAATTTTGCTCCGACTATATTTTGTTTATTTTAATATAGATTTCTCGCATGCTTATTTTTTTTACTAAGTTTCTCTCTTTCGTAGACGAACACCGTGCTACGCCCGTCCAGGATACGACACAACGGGGATACTGGCGCAGACGTGCAGTAGGGAACCGTTTCAAGGATTCTTTTTAGATTAAGACCCTGCGTAAACCTTTTTTACTGTCTCTTGTTGACAACATCCCCCAGGTTTTGCTATAACCGAGGAGGAGGCTGGCGTCTTGGCATGTGGCCACGCCAGAATTTTGAGCGTACCTGGACACCAGGGGCTTTTTTACCAAGGGCCGTGGTTCGGCCCGTCTTCATAAAGACCGAATACCTTAGGGAGTGTTCGGCGTCGCGAGTTAGGCCTTATATGCATCAGCTCTGAATCATGTCTTTGGTCAAATGTTGGGTTTGCCCGGCTCCTGTGTTTTGCTGCCTTACGTTCCGTTATATCAGCTAACGCGGCACCAGAAGAACTACTGCGATTGTGTCCCGGTTCGGCCAGGCGAGCACCTTAGTAGAGAAAGCCGAAAACTGACTGTCATGATATAGCGAGAGACTGGTCAACCACTCGATGACTCTCGGAATATTTAGGATTCCTCCGCATTAACGAAGGGCCGCTTCCCGGTCAGGCACACACGCGCCCCGAACTCGAGCGAGCGCGGTGCCTCTAGGGGCTATTGAGTAGCCCCACTGTCAAACTCCTATGGCTAAGTGAAAGTGATAAAGCATTATAGTCCGGTTCCTAGTTCGCCACGCTATCACCTCCTTTGTAGGACCAAGACATTGGATTAAGTGTGAAAAGGCGCCTTTTTGCGAACACCCCCGCATTATATGCGTGGGGGCTGAAGCCAACGACTGCCATCTTTTAGGTTATATACACATATACATTAACGGTCGCACAGGAGGTATTATAATTCTTGCAAGCACAAGTATAATAAGCTTTTATATTCTATCAAAATATTCCTTTTACAATAGCACATGCTATTCGAACACAACATCCTTCGAGCACTGCGCTTCTATTAAACGAGCGCCCGGAAGAACTTCCTCAAAGTAGTGCCTGGCAGGTACTCGACCTTCGTCCGAATCCCGGGATGCAACAACACTGGCCTTCATATCCGCCCAGTATGTCTTGACACGGGCAAGAGCCATTTGTGCACCCTCTATGCACGCCGACCTCTTCATTGCATCAACATGCGGCACCGAACCAAGGAACTGCTGCACCAAGCTAAAATAACTCTTCGGCTCTGGCTCTCCCGGCCACAAACGACTCACAACATATTTCATGGCGAGTCCGGATAACCTGTTCAGCTCCGCCCAGGCGGCCAAACGGTCGGATACCGAAAGTGGGCGTTCTGAATTGTGGAACTGCGACCAAAACAGTTCTTCCAATTTATGGTCACCTCGACCTCGGAAGTGTTCGGTTGTGTCTGCCGCACTCGCTGCCAAATCCAGATAAGTGTTTTCCGCACTCCACTGATGGTCTAACGGAGCATACTTAGGATCCCCGAACTTCATCCGCAGCATATAGGGCTTTCCTGCCGTGATATCTCCGGCCTGACGCATCTCCTCTTTCATCGCTCTCATTACAGAGCGAGTATCCTTGGCCTCGGCAGTAATCTTCTCAAGGTCCTTCTGAGCCGCCCTTCCTTCTTGTTCGAGAAATTTACAGCGGTCGGCAGCATCCTTAAATTTTATAGCCATGTCGGCTATTTCTTTCTTGCTCTGGCAGTGAGCAGCCTGTTCGGCCTTTAGCACTTCAGCCGCCTTAACGGCAGCCGCATCACTTTTCCTTGCTTGCTCCTTGGCTCGGGCAAGTTCCGCCCAAAAGTTCTCCACGGCAGCTGCACCATATGCATTAAGCACATATATTATAAGGCACGAACATCAAACTCCTCTTATCAGATGTCTGTGGAGCATACCTTGTGTATCGTCTAGCCGCTTATTTACAAGCGCGATGTCGGCATCCGCCACGTCAAGTTGCCGCTTTAGCTCAGCAGATTCATTAGTCCGGCTAGCCACCGAACGCCTCGCCACCTTCATAAAAAGGTGACATTTTACACCTGGGGTTATGATCCTCTGTGCACCATCACTCTTGAGGACATACAGAGTCTTAGGGGCTACTAGTTATACAGGGCGCATTTTATATATGCGGCTCTACCAAAAGGTACACCTTTTCACGTACCTCAAAGCCTGTCAGTAAACTCCTGGCGGCCTCGTACAATCCGCTTTCCGTGGATGAAATCCTTCCTATCACCGTGTTCATCAACACACGGTGTTCTTCTTAGACGGACGCTCGCCCGAGCAGATCCCTCAGCCTCTCTGACCGCGCACCAAAGGGTGCCGGACTAGCCCGGTGACCTTTTTCAGGATCCGGACTTGGAGAAACCCACCGGGACGACACCTCGGGGTCGCCTGCCTCGTAAGATGGTGCAACTAGGGGAGGCGTTTCACTCTCCATCATCTCCGGACGAGGATCCCCTGAAGACGAGCTCTGCTGAGAAGGGTTGAGATCCGAACTGCAAGGTAATATTTGGGTTATCTTCCTCAGAAATAAAACAGGGATACCACTCATTTTTTAATCCCTCTCTTTACTTACGGCTCGGAGGAAAGCTGATACCCTTGAGGGCGCTATGCGGCCGGGGCATTCTTTAGCACCGGGTCCTCTGACGAAGATTTCTTCCCCCGCTTCGAGGTCATCCCCTCCGGCTCTTCAGAGGTAGTCCTTTCCTTTCCCAGGTTGGGGGAATTCTCGATTCCTCCCTCCCTGACAACCTCCTTCGTGGAGGCGGTAGCTCCTTGGTTCCCCTCTTCGCCCTCTGCCGAAAGCATAATCTCCAGCATCCTGGTTAACACGGGATCCGGCACGGTCTCGGGCAGGGGGGCTGGACACCTGATAAGCTTTGCCTTCGCTGTCCACTCCTGTTCAAAGGATAGCTCTGTTAAAGGGCAATGTTATGATGAAAATACGAACGGCGTGTCCAAATGCGGGGCTACATACTTGAGCATCCGGGCGATTGCAGCTTAGACCTGCGTCCTCGGACAGATCCGGACACCTTGCTTGTTATCCGAAGAACAATTTGTACATCTCCACGGGCGTCGCGCCCATAAAATGTTGGAGGACTCGCGGTCCCTCCGGATTAAATTCCCACATGCAGAGAGGGCGGCGTTTGCAGGGCAGTATGTGGCGAATCAGCATAACTTGCGCCACTACGGTCAAGTTAATATCTCTTTCTAGGAGATCTCGAATGCGGTCCTGCAGTAGGGGCACGTCTTTGGACAGCCCCCAGATAAGCCCTTCATTGACCCATGATGCTCGCCGTGGTGGGGGACCCGAGCGAAAAGCAGGTGGCGCCACCCATTTGGTGCCCCTGGGGGCTGTGATGTAAAATCAGTCCCGCTGCCATAGGTCGAACTCCTCTTGGAAAGAGCCCTCGGGCCATGGAGTGTCGGCCACCTTGCTTATGATAGCTCCTCCGCACTCAGCGTGCTGCCCCTCGACTATCTTCGGTTCCACCTTGAAAGTTCTAAGCCATAATCCGAAGTGAGGAGTAATATGGAGGAAGGCCTCACACACGACAATCAACGATGAGAGTTGGAGGATGGACTTCGGAGCTAAGTCATGAAATTCCAGCCCGTAATAAAATAATAGCCCCCTCACGAAGGGATCAATTGGGAAGCCTAGCCCCCGAAGGAAGTGAGATGTGAACACCACACTCTCACCGGGCTGGGGAGTGGGAATGGCGTGCCCTTGAGCAGGCAGCCTATGCGAGATTTCGCCGGTTAGATACTTGGCATCTCTCAGCTTTTGCACGTCTTCTTCCGTAACGGAGGAAGGCATCCACCGGCCTTGAAGGTCGGAGCCGGACATCGTCGAAGATCCGAAGCGCCTAAAACTAGAGCTTTGGGTGTTGGAACTCGAGGCGAGGGGCGGATTCCATTGGATTGAAAAGAAAGGAGTAGAGCCTTGGTCTCTTTATAAAGGAGTTGAATACCATAACCGTTTGGAACTCGCTTTTCAATTAGGGAGTCATACCAAAAGGCACGATTGGGTTACCCACGCCCGTATTGATGAGAATCCCGGAATAAGGGGACACGATCTCTGCTTTGACAAGACGTGCCAAGGAAACCGCCTCGCTAAACACGCTGAGGTGGAACAGTAAAATGATTAAAATAAAGGCTTGGCCGTGGCATGATATCACGCTGCCGAATACGTCAGCAGATTGGATTGGTGCGGATATTATTCTCTCTACGGTGGTATGTGGGACTTATTTTGCAGAGCCGGACACTATCCTTGTGTTCAACATCTTCTATGAAGTATTTGGAGGAGGAACCCGCCTTGCAATGCCAAAGACAATTTGCGCGCAGAATCGTCGTCATTGAAGCCTGGTTCAGGGGCTACTGAGGGAGTCCTGGATTAGGGGGTGTCCGAATGGCCGGACTATGACCTTTGTCCGGACTCCCGGACTATGAAGATACACTATTGAAGACTTCGTCCCGTGTCCGGATGGGACTTTCCTTGGCGTGGAAGGCAAGCTTGGCGATACGATATGAAGATCTCCTCCCATTGTAACCGACTCTATGTAACCCTAGCCCTCTCCAGTGTCTATATAAACTGGAGAGTTTTAGTCCGTAGGACGAACAACAATCATACCATAGGCTAGCTTCTAGGGTTTAGCCTCTCTGATCTCGTGGTAGATCAACTCTTGTACTACCCATATCATCGATATTAATCAAGCAGGAGTAGGGTTTTACCTCCATTGAGAGGGATCGAACCTGGGTAAAAACATCGTGTGTCCCTTGTCTCCTGTTACCATCCGCCTAGACGCACAGTTCGGGACCCCCTACCCGAGATCCGCCGGTTTTGACACCGACAGCGGGGTAGCTTCATGGGAAGCTTCGGCAGGTCGTTTGCTCTCGTTCCTCTAGCCCTTGTACCCTTGCATGCAGTGCCTGCAGTTGGCTATGCTCCACTTTCTTCCTCCTCTCCTGGCATTTGTAACCCCCTGCGACCGAAAACCCAGCCTTCCACGGAATGGAGCCTGGCGTGCCTCGTGTCCATCCAGGGTGCTCAGGATTCCTGACGGCCATTGTGAGCTCGTCCTTCTCTCTGTCTGGAACGAACGTCCCCTGCTGCGCTTTCTCGATATTCTCCTGAAGCCTCGTGACGGGTATTTGCAGTTGCTCGTTCGTCCAAATGCACTTCCCTGATACAGGATCCAAGGTTCCGCCAACCCCGAAGAACCAAGTACGGCAACAGTCTGGCCAGTTCAATGTCTCTGGTTCGACCCCTTTATCAATCAGGTCATTCTCAGCCTTGGCCCACAACGGTCGGGCTTTGAGGTAGCCACCTGACCCCGTGCGATGGTGATGCTTCTTCTTCACAATATTTTTCTTGTTTGTTGCTGACTCTTCTTCTTACTCTTGTCTGATGTCTTGTGGGCCACAAATGCGGGCCAGTGATCTCTAATCTTCTCGTACTTTTCGGTGAATTCTGGTGTCTTTTTCTTCGTCGACGAACTCTATTTTCAGCTCATTCTTCCACCTCCTGAATAGTTCTGCCATCTTCTTAAGAGCATGATACTTCATCAATTGCTCTTTTACTGGCTTCTCCGGATCCTCCTCTGGCGGTAGGGTGAAATTTGCCTTAAGCATTGTCCAAAGATCATCTTTCTGCATATCAGAGACATAAGACACCTCAGGGTCTTCATTCTTAGGCTTTAACCATTGGTGGATATTGATCGGGATCTTGTCCCTAACAAGAACCCCGCACTGAGAAGCAAATGCATCCTTTGTCTGGATGGGTTCAATCGGCTTCCCATCGCGCGCGATTGCTATGATCTCAAACCTTTCATCCAAGCACAACTTTTTCTTCGGGCCTCGTCTCTTTACCAAAGTTGTGCTGGATCCGGAGGGCTAGAAAAAAAGAAGAAAGACGAGAGTTAATTAATATGTGTATATACGAAAACAATGAATGCATCAATTAGCTAGTCAGCACAGGCTTAACTAATATATATACCTGGCCGGACTCGGTTCGGTCACCGGAGCCGTCATCACGGTCTCCTTCTTGTACCGGCATTGGGTCACCGGAGCCATCATAATCATAGTCTTCTTCTTCACCCTATCCTTCCAGACCGTCGGTGCGTTGAGATACGACAAGACGGCATCACTTCCTTTTGCGATTATGTCCCCCGACATCGCTTCTGTTGATTCATCTCGGGGGTGCTCCATAGTTTCTGCAAATATTTACAACATGGCAATTATTATTCAAACATGACAGATGGATATATTACTGGCAAACGTAGAACTAGCTTGCTAATCACAATAAGGAATCATATTAGTGGCCTCGACGCTGTTTCTCTAGGGTTTGGGGTGGCCTCGGTAACCCTTCAAGGGTTTGGGGTGGCCTCAACAACGCTTCAAGGGTTTGGGGTGGCCTCGACGACAACACTCTTTTAACTTGGTAAATTTGGTTTGCCTCGAGAGAGTTTGTCGGGTAGGGGCACGGCGGGAGGGGGTAGGAGACCGACATCGTTTTTTTCTAGGGTGTGGGTGTCCTCGAGAGTTTTGGTCGAGCGACAGGGCCGGGGGGCGGGGACGGGGTGCTCCCATGGTATAAGTTATCACGGTCGAGAGGGGGTATATATATTGACCGCCCCTCATGTCGAAGTTATCCAGGAGGGGGTTATATCGACAATGACGACATACATACATGGGAAAATAATGTTATCGGGGAGGGGGTATATCGAACCCCCCCCCCTCGTGTTGAAGTTATCGGGAGGGGGTATATCGACAACAACATACCCGATAAAAAATAAGAAGACAAAAGAAGAAATAAAAAGAGGAGAAGAATAAAGGAATAGAAGAGAAGATCGAAGAAAAAAAAGAAGAAAAAGAAGAGGAGAAGTAGAAAGGAATAGAGGAGAATAAGAGAAAATATTTTCCTCTTCTTTTTCTTCTTTTTTCCTCTTCTTATTTATTTCTCCTCTTCTTCCTTCCCTCTTCTTCTCCTTTCTTCCTCTTCTTATTTTCCTTTTTCCTCTCATTCTTTTTCTTCTTCTTCCTTTCCTAGCTAGATATATAAATTTTTTCTAAAAATTAAACTAACCTAAAATGTACTAAATCAGAGAACATATATAGATAAATCTTTTCTAAAAATCTAACTTTTGCATATATGTATACTTTAAAACATCATTACAATTGAAAAAAATACATACATACAAACAAAAAACATGTAAAAAAATAGATACATACATATATGAACATACATAAAAAAATACATATATCTAAAAAATACATACATACATAT
>NC_041385.1:804889488-804899643 GCF_002162155.2 Triticum dicoccoides
CAGCGTCGGAGGCAAGGACGGCGTGGCGACGGCGTCGGAGGCAGGGGCGGTGAGGGCGCCGGCGCGCGGGGGCGGTCCTCGGGCAGGGGCTCGGACGCGGAGCAGAGGCGACGACGGCGACGACGACAAGAAGCAGCGCTGGGGCGTCGGGCGGGGAAGACGAACTGAAAGAAAATTTTCACAAGTGCTGCTTATATACCGAGGGCATTGGTACCGGTTCGTGGCACCAACCGTTACCAATGCCCCCTTTAGTCCCGGTTGGTGCCACCAACCGGGACCAAAGGTCACTTTTCAGCAGCCCAAAGGACGGGAAGCACAGGCCTTAGGTCCCAGTTGGTGGCACCAACCGGGACTAAAGGGGGGCATTGGTACCGGTTGGTGGCACATGGATGGGTTTCTAGTCGGTTGGTGCCACCAACCGGGACCAGTGGCCTTTCACAACGGGGTGGTGGTGGGAGTTTAGTCCCACTTCGCTACTTGGAAGCGCCCGGCACCTGTTTATAAGCCCCGTTGCCTCTTCCCTCTCAAACTCCTATGAACTGCATGCCTATGGGCCTAAACTGACACTGATATGCCTGTGGGCCTGCTGGGCCTTCTGCGGGCCTGAATCCTGGCACATGGATGGGTTTCTAGTCGTATTCAGGCCGTGGTGGCCCAGTAGCTACACTACAAGTAACGGGTAATTTTCCGTCTATAGATTACATATGGCAAAGAGCTAAATCTAGACGACAAAGATTTGCCGTCAGGAAGCAAACGACAAAGTCAGACAGCAAAGATAAGTCGGCAAAGAATACTTTGCCGTCAGCTTTTCATCGGCCAGACGGCAAAGACTTTGCCGTCAGCCGAATCTTCTTCGCCGCCAGGCCTATAAATCACAGTCGGCAAAGAAATGTAGTTCTGCCGTCAGCTATTCGCATCTTTGCCGTCAGCCTCGTGTATCACAGACGGCAAAGAAAAGGGTCAAACTTTAAAAGAAACACAACAACGTTGCTTCCGAGCGATGCGGTGAACTCATGCGAGTGCAATGCCTATCTTTCTTCTTTTTTTTAACAAGGGGAAGACCCATCCGTGTGTAGTGCCGTTTCATTCAACGTCAGTGGAGTACAAAATGCAAACATCACCCCGGAAAAAAACTAAAGTTACAGAGTAGTCCTGGAAATTAACACAAAGGACCCTAACAAGTAAGACCGAAAAGCAATCGGGTCCTTCTTCTCCACTCTGTTGCTCTGCCCCGCCCCGCCGTCCAGTCAGACGCTCGCCTCGCCGCTTTGCCGTTCTGCTCGCAGCGCGGCTGCCCGGCCCTGCTCAGCCGCGCAACTCCGGCCTAGTCGCGCTCAGGAGCTGACTTGCTCCGGCGTCGCGGGGAGGCACGTGAGGGAGGTCGGGGATGGCCGGTGCTCGACCGGTGGAGTGCCCGGCTGCTCTAGCGGCGGAGCTCGCAAGGCAGAGAGCAGGACCGATGGGTGAGGAGGATCTCGAGGTGTGGACGGGCTCGGGGGCGCGACCGGAGGAGCTGGAGTGCACATGGCCGACCGGTGAGGACGAGCTCGCGAGGGGTGGAGCTTCATGCGGCGCTGGCGAGGTGGCAGACGGATGGGCGGAAGGGCGCTGGGTGTGGCGGCGGATGGACGGCCTCGCGGGCACTGGCCACGACATGCTGCTACTCGGGGATGGGCGGGCGCCGGACGGGGGCGTCGGACGGGCGGGCGGTGTTGGCCGGCGGCGTGTGGTTGCTCAAGGGAGATGGAGGGATGAGGGTGCTGGCTGGAGGTGTGCTAGTGCTCTGGAGATGGAGAGATGAGGCAGCACGGGGGAGAAAATGGGAATCGTGGGTGGGGCAGGTACATGCGTGGCCTCATGGGTGGGGTCGTGGGTGGGGGCGCGTGCATCGTGGGGTGGGTTGGGGCGTTCGTACGCCGGTCCTGAGTGGGGACGTGCGTCTCAGATGTTGCCAACTCATCAATCCGTGTGGTGTGCTTCTTCTTTGTCGTCTGCGGAAACAAATACAGACGGCAAAGAGGATAATTTGCCGTCTGCCAAAAAACACAGACGACAAAGATTATTTGCTGTCTGCCAAAACAAACACAGACGGCATAGATGATTTGCCGTCTGTGATTTTTGTTGTAGACGGCAAAGTGAGCTCTTTGCCGTCTGTATTTTGTTTCGCAGACGGCAAAGTTTATTTTGTCGTTAGTTTTTCTTTGCCGTCTGCAGATGATGGTAAACCCTTTCTTTGTCGTCTGCCCGACGAAATGCTGACGGCAAAGACGTCTCCTGCCAGCAAATTAGTTGTTTCCCGTAGTGTAGGTGGCAATTTTTTTATTTTTTTATTTTTTCTTGTTTTCTTTTTTAGTTTATTTATTTTGTTTTGTTTCTACTTACAACAAAATAATTATTTATTTTATTTTATTTTGTTTATAATATTTATTTTATTTTATGATAATTCTTTTTGTTATTAAAGTTTCTAACAAAAAAAGTTCTTTATGAAAATTCTTTTTGCTTTTAATGATTTAGAACATAAAATACTTTGATAAGTTTAGTTTCATAAATTTTATTTATGTTATTAAAGTTTATTTTATTTTATTTTGTTTCTGCTTATATATATTATTAAAGCTTATATTATTTTGTTTCAAATTACTTATTTATTTTATTTTATGATAATTCTTTTTGCTATTAAAGTTTGTAACAAAAAAGTTATTTATGAACTCTAAAACAAAGGGATTTCATACGGAAACTCGTCTGTTATTAGGGATAAAAACGGAGCGGAAACAGACGGAACTGGTTGCTACCATATTTGTTTTCATATATTTTTGCAAAAGCGGAAATGAATACAGAAACCCCGGAAATGAATACGGAAACAGATATTACCGAAAATAGACACGGAGCGAATACAAAGCGGACACGGAAACAGAAGTGGGCATTGAATGGAACTTAAAAAACCCTTGAATCATAGAGAAATACACACAAAACACAACCAAATTTAATGATTTTTTTACATGGCTACAAAATAACATCATTATGTTAGCAACTTAGTGCAGTATTGTAGTAATACTGAACAATTGCGTATACGGTCCAGTTGAGTACATGTGTGATTGTAGAAGATGGGCTCAAATGATCCATTCTACTCATTGTATAATTGTGTGTTGTTGGTGGTTGGACTACAAAGCAGCCATAGGTCTATAGTAACAACGGAAATTCCACATTCATGGAAATGGAAAGTTCCGTTTCCACACCTACCCACCGGAAAACACCGTTCCGTTTTTGTTTCCGTTTACGCATAAAAAATTCCACTCCCACTTACATTTTGCTAATTTCCATTTCCGGTTTCATATTTCCTCTCCGTTTCCATTTCCCCCCCGGAAAAACGGAAAGTTTCCACTCCATTTTCTTCCCTATCTGTTTCAAAGGAATTTCATTTTTGTTATCATGGTTTCATACGGAAACTCGTCTGTTAGAAAGGGATTTCATTTTTTTGAACTTATTTGAACTCCATAGTTTTTCTGTGTTCAAAATGCACCATTCAAAGCCACATCATCAATTTTCAACCCTTTCTGACTTCATTTGTTATTTTTCATGCATTTACTGATTATTTTGAGCTATAAGACCATGAAATTGAAAAGCATTTGAAATGAACTCTGAAAAGGTTGAAAGTTGGCATGGTATCGTCATTTCATCCACATAGCATGTGCAAGAATGTAGAGAGCGCTACGGCAAAAACTGGATGCAGTTCGTGTACAAAACAGACAATCTCTTTCGAAGTATCAGGGTTTCATACGGAAACTCGTCTGTTACAAAGGGATTTCATTGTTTTGAACTTATTTGAACTCCATAGTTTTTCTGTGTTCAAAATGCACCATTCAAAGCCACATCATCAATTTTCAACCCTTTCTGACTTCATTTGTTATTTTTCATGCATTTACTGATTATTTTGAGCTATAAGACCATGAAATTGAAAAGCATTTGAAATGAACTCTGAAAAGGTTGAAAGTTGGCATGATATCATCATTTCATCCAAATACATTGTGCAAGAAAGTAGAGAGGGTTACGGCAAAAACTATATGCACTTCATGTACAAAACGAACAATCTCTTTCGAAGTATCGGGGTTTCATACGGAAACTCGTCTGTTACAAAGGGATTTCATTTTTTTGAACTTATTTGAACTCCATAGTTTTCCTGTGTTCAAAATGTAGCATTCAAAGCCACATCATTAATTTTCAACCCTTTCTGACTTCATTTGTTATTTTTCATGATAAGTGACCAAATTAATAGAAGTTCATCATCACATTAAAATCAAAGTGCATACATAGTTCTCATTGAACAACATATAGGTCTCTAGAGCATCTAATTAAACCATACATTGAAATTATGTAAAACATTTCAATGCAACAACAAATGCGATCATAATCGCAACCAAGATAACAACTGATCCAACTGCATAATGATACCAAACCTCGGTATGAATGGCATATTTTCTAAACTTTCTGATCTTCAACCGCATTGCATCCATCTTGATCTTGTGATCATAGAAGACATCCGCAATATGCAACTCCAATATCATCTCCTCCTCCTCAATTTTTCTTATTTTTTCTTTCAAGTAATTGTTTTCTTTTTCAACTAAATTTAACCTCTCGACAATAGGGTCGGTTGGAAGGAGGTGTTGAAAACACACCCTGGTCACTTCTGCATAAATAACATGTTAACATATATATAACATAATTGATAACTTATGTTAACTTTGGACTGGAAAAGTGATCAAAACACACTAACATGAGATCTAGTTTCGAAGTTCTCGTCGCGATGCTTTTTTTTATGTGAAAACGGTTTTTCAATCAGAAACAACAGTAAGCCCATAAAACATTTTACAGTTTTGAAATTGTGAGAATCTAAAATGACATCAGTTTTCCCGTGCTTTGGTGCATTTGCATGTGGAGTGAATGTTGGATGTTGGTGGAGCCATTTTTATGCCCCGGTAATTTCTATGTAAACAAGATGGTAACAGACATATCGGAGACGTGATAACTTATTTAGCATAGGTCTGGTAACTTTTGAACCGAAAAAATATCCGGAAATGTTAACGCCCACACGTGTGGGCGTTTGCACATCGCCCACACGCCTCCATCACCACTCATTTTGCCACGTATGAATAGATGACATCAGCAGATTTTTTTGGTTTTCGGCTTAAAAATGTTGTATCTCCTAAATAAAAAAGCGAACTAAAAATCCGTTTTCACCATTAAATCTGTCTCGACGAGATCTTCAAAACTAGACCCCATGTTGATATGTTTCGATGAATTTTTTTTGCCAGAAGTTGCCACGATGTTTACACTGCAGTTGCCATAGGGTTTAAACTAAAGTTGCCATGTGGCAATTTTAGTTTGTAGATCATGGCAATTTTAGTATTTTGATGATGGCAACTCCAGTACTTTGACCATGAAAATTATTTTTTGTATGAACCATGGCAATTTTACGTGCATGTATCATGTCAATTTTAGTTTATGGTTCATGGCAAGTCTTGTTTTTTAATTCCCCGTTTTATAAATGTCAAAATTTAATTTTAAATGTAGAAGAAAATAGCTGAAACATATCATGGCAACTTTAGTGTAAACATCATGGCAATTCATATGCAATAGACATGGCAACTTTTAATTCAAAAGAAATTTCATCAAAACATATCAACATGGGATCTAGTTTCGAAGATCTCATCGCGAGGGATTTAATGGTGAAAACGGATATTCAATCGGATTTTCGTTTAAGAGATAAAACATTTTAAAAACTGAAAATCCAAAAAGATTCTTGCATGCATGCATGCGATGGCGTGGCAATTTGTTTACATTAGAGACGTGTGGTGCGTCTCCCTTCCTACCACACGTGTGGCAGTTAGCGCGACCTAAAAATATCCGTCGAAACATAATAACATGGGGTCTAGTTTCGAAGGTCTCGCCGCGACGAATCTTTTATGTGAAGGCAGTTTTAATCTGACAGACGATTTGAACTACAAAATATTTTAAAGTTTAGAAATAAAGAGAATCTTTTTGCTGACATCATTCGTTTTGTCTTTAATTGCCATGCATATATACTAAGTTAACCGTTTGTGACAAGAGACCGATGCATGCGAGGTACATATGCTGTCACTTTCATCAACTCGAATTAGTAAAAGGGACTCATTCGGGTCTATTGTTTAAATACAGTACGTCTGGAAGAGTTAGTACGCTCCCAAAAAATTGTTGCGATGGAAGGGGAAAAGGGTTGCCATGTAACAGAAATGGGAACTGTGTCTGATACGCTTTGTAGCTATATGTCATCACTAGTTTATTCCAATATACCCTCCTAGGTTAGCTGTGACAATATTTGACCCCAACCATACCGACGACACAAATATTGGAACCTTGTCCGCCGAAGGGATTTGGTGAGGTTCCCCAAGCTGATCACCCCGGCGTACGGCCACATCAAGCCACCACAACACAATTGACATTAAAGAATCGATTTTATTCATAGCCGCGCTGCGAGTAATACATTCGAAAAACTAAAATAACTGAACTAAACTACTTGCAGCGATGGAGGGATTCGCCAAGCGCGGGCATGGACGCCACTGCGGTGTTCTTGTACATCACGATTTGGTCGAGGGCCATATCATATTGGCCCCAATGCGGCGCCAGATGATCCGGTTTCTCTAGCTCATCCTCATCCCCAAAGTTGAAGACAAGGGGGCAGCGGCTCGTGGGCGACGCACGAAACCTACCTTCGTCCGCTCCCTCCCCTTCCCGCTATCGCGCCGCTGCCGGCCGCCGCCGCCAGGAGAAGCCTGCGCGGCCGACGGCGGAGGCGAGGCGCTCCCTCATGGCGCCTCCGATCTGTGGGCGATAGATCCTAGAGCTGCGCCGGACCATGTTGGGTGGCGGTCGTTTACATCTGAAGGCGGTGCTAGGCATCTCTCGTGGTGTGGCTATTCCCTGGGAGCAGGCCGTTGGTAGCAGAGGAGGTGGTTGGCTGGTGCGGCCTGCATGTTGGATCGGCTGTGCGGGCATGACGGCGCAAAAAACAATAGTGGCTGGATCGGTTGCTTGGCTTCCCGGTCTAGTGGCTTTGCATACTGATATAACCCTGTGTCGCTTGCAGGCGGCTATGCGCTCCTGATCTAGCGATGACCAGGCTCCGCAGCCGCGCGCAGGCCACGATGATCTGCGTTTTGTGCTCCACCTCCGGCAATGTCAGCCTTAGGCCGATGGGCCTGTGCATAGGGCTCTCTCCGGCAAAGTGGTAGTTGGCGGTGTTGTGCTCTGCCGTCGGATTGGTTATTATATCAGTTCGATCTGCGGCGGCTGCCTCGCTGCGGATTACGGTGCCACTGAACCAAAAATAGATAGATAGAAATATAATAGAATAGAATGGATAGATAGATAGATAGATGGGTCCAACATTTCTACATGAGGAGTAACTCCCTATGTTCCATAATTCATATCGTGGTTTTGGAACAGAGGGAGTAGTAGTGAAATATTTGTAAAATGTGACTGGTCCCTATATGCTAGCTCCGTCCCTGAATGTATAATGCATGATTTTACACAATATATGTTGTATTAATATAGACCGACACATGCTAACAAGAGAGTAAAATGGTGGAAATATCAAGATGTAATGGAATATTAGTGGGAAACATTAAGAGAGAAGTACTGTAAATAAATGGATAATTTGTGTGTTAGTAATTATATCGGACTAAAGGTTCCAACTTGTTTTCTTGTCAGTTGGATTTTCTGGATGGTATCGATTGATTGGATAAAACCTAACTTCGTATTTTCTGTATTTTTCTTCTTTCTGCAATCGATAATAGATGTTCTGAGTATCTGTTAGATCTATCAATTCTAACAAATTATTCTTGCAAACACTTGTTTTTATGACACGGATAGAAATGATTGCGGGGATTTAAAAAATATTATAACTGCAAAGGTATGTTAGAATGTGGCTAGCATTTCTTTTGAATAAAAAACACAGACATAAAGAAACAACAACTTTAATATTGACTACACAATTTGAAGGACAAATACACATGGGCCCTACATCAAAATGGACAATTATTATAATTATCATGATCAAATCGCTGAAGGACTAATACATGAGAGGATGTTTGTTGATGATGTTCAACAATAATAACCCTTACATCTCTTGGGCATGACTACTTGTGCCACCTGTGATGTAGTCAATTGATATAAAACATTGCCAATAAAACCAGCCGAGAACTACTAATAAAAGGAGGTGATATTCTTGGTTTGGTTACATCATTTATTTGTCCGTCTGACATGGAGGTGAGTTTCATTCGGTTAAAAAAAGTTCAGAATCCAGCTTCGTACATCGTCATCCCATCCGCTCCCTCCTTACGATCTCGTGGTCTAGGCTCACTATCATGTCGTGTTTGGCTTCATAATTAACCGAGTTGAATTAGGGTTATAATTTCATTATATACGTTCGAATCAAACCCAACCCACCGATTCTTCTAGTCGTTGCCCTATCATGGCTTCACGGTGGCAGTAAATCGCATCTTGGTTTCGCGGCGGCGGCCTTAGCACCAGCGGGAGAGCAAGGACCGTGCTAGGCGTCGAGACCCACACCAACTTGTTCGTTGGCAACACACTCTCTGGTAGGCACATGGATACACGCCCACACCCCTTTGATGGCAAAAACACATGGACGGCGACCTCTTTTTTGCTTGGGAGAGCAGTCTACTTGTACCATCCATGGCATGTAAATCACAACCATGTCATCAACTTCCATCTAGGCTTCAAATTCGTGCTACAATCAGTAGCATGCACAGGTTTAGCATGCATCTATCCCTCTGACAATCGCGACAGTTTGCATGAGTTAGTACGTGAGCAGCTCCGAGCCTCCGACGTGGACGTGTTCGGGATCACGTCCCCGCGCATGCAATTGGGGCGGGGGACTAAGCCAGGATCCAATAGCTTTAAACCAAAATGAGTTTAGCTTTGGCGCCCACTTATTCCTCTTCTTCAAACCCCTGCGGTTAAGGGACACCATTTCTGTTAGTTTGAACTGGGTAACATGGGGGTGGTACCAGCAAGACCTGAAGCCCTTCACTTGTAGGACGACCATCCTCAATACCTAAGACGCCGACATGTCTGATTAGGCCATCGTCTACGATTATGAGAACTATCCTCTACCAAAATTGTGCAAGCTTGATGTCTGGTGATGCATGCGGGGTTCAGTGGTGTGGCATCTTGAGCAGTGCTAGAAGGATGCCACCATCATCTGGCGGAGAAGGTGCATGGATTTGGTGGATCATTTGGAAACCCTAGGTCCTGGCCTCACCGCAGCTCTTCAGTTCTCGTCGGGAGATCCTGGCGCTGGTTGTCGTGGCCCGGTGCGAGCCGCAGCGGTGAGGCAGGGGCGAGTGGTGTGTCCGCGTAAGCTGTGTTGCGGTTGTCTTCGTTATTCTGACCAGCGGCATGGGGTCCTAGTAGTTTTGCTTCAATAAGGAGGCGGTCCTAGGGTTCTTCTAGCATCAGGATGATGTTTTGCTTGATGTCGGCCCTCATTGATTCAGCCGTTGACGAGTTTCAGAAGCCTTCGCCGGAGATCTCCATTAGGTGCTTGACACCTGTAGATTGCTGGATCGCATGGGATCCGGTTGTGTCCGCCCCTATTTCAGCCCGTGTGGTTCCAGAGGGCGTAATACGAATCTTCGTTTTGTGCTGACATTATGAGACATGTCGGTATTTTGATTTCCATGGGGAAGTCAGTGGAGGAGAAGGTCATGGCGGTTGAATCCGAGGCCTAGTAATGGCGGATCGAGTCTTCCAGGCGATGAGGACGTTTCTTCTTCCCTGACTTATAGCAGCGGCATCGGTAAGTAGGGGCGGCAGCACAAGAGGAGTACAGAGTCTTAGCTTTGAGGATGAAAACCAAAGGTTTGGCCTTAATTGTTTGTGCCTGTAGTGGCCTTGTTGAAGGTATTGTTTTCGAGAGCGTGGATTTCCTCAAGGGTGAAAACCTAAGATCTATGAACGGTCGATGATGACGGTTGTGCACTGTTTTCTTCTTTGAGGCGTCACTTTTGGAGAATTTGGACTTCGTATGTTGTCTTACTGGTGGCTCGAGGAATCACTACCAGGAAAAGCCTTATAATGAACTCAAATGAGTGGGGATGG
>NC_041385.1:804899932-804936908 GCF_002162155.2 Triticum dicoccoides
TTAGCAGTGACAGGTGCTAAAATAAGTCCACCACAGTTACTAACTCAGTAGTGGTTGGCTCTTTATTTCGCCGGCCACACGTAAAACCTTTTGTGCTGGCCTTTTTTTGTGCATAACTCATCCGTGGCGGGCGGTAAAATCAGCCTGCCACATGTACATGAATCGACAGTGGCATGCTCTTCCCACCAACCGCCACTTGTTAGGCTTGCCGGATGTACAATATTGACAAAATATAGGTGTGGCGGGTATCAATTAATGCCCACAACTATTAGGTTAAACAGCAGTGGCGGCATGAATTACCACCCGCCACAAGAAATTTTCCCGTCCTCCTGCTGGTTGGCGGTACGCACCAGGGGGTGGTGCCAACTGCGAAAGACAACAACGTCTGTCGTCGGAGTTGGACTTATGATGGCGCATGGCTTGCCGGGTCTCTTTGAGATGTTGGCAACATGCGCCAAAGCAGCATGGCACGCGATTCTTGATGTCACCTAGCTCTAAAGTATTGATACCTACCTTCCCAAGCACAGACCACAGAGAATAGTTGTGCGCACTTGTGCTTGTTGGATTCAGCAGGCTCATGTTTGTTTAGATTAAACTTGCTGCATGCACTCAAGTGTTGTGTCTACTCATAGTGCGCCTTCCAGTTCTCGTTACGATTTTCGCAAAAAAAAGTTCTCGTTAAGATTAATGCACAGATTTTAGTAGGAATTATAAAGTGGTCTAACGATTGAATCTTTTGGTGGCATTTTCCATCTTGCAGTCCCTCTTTCCACTCAATCTCTGCTATCGGAGACTCAAGAGGGCAAGCTGCATGAAGCAAAAAAAAGGCTGGCCATGACTGGCGGATGAGACTGGCTGATAAGAGGGGTGTCATCTTGTCTCTGGCCTTTTTTTTAGGCCTTAGAACTTCCGTGTCATGGAAAGCAAAGGGGGCTTTGAAAATCCCCCAGGCCTTGTTCGGCACAGGCTTTTTTCCAGCCCCCAGGGGGTTGGGGATTGTAAGGGATTTGGTGTCCCCTTCCCTTCACCCAAATCCCCCTCAAATCCCCTACATTCCCTCCATTTCAATCCCCCACATTTCCTTGCACATATAAATATTCTTTCACAGATGGGGATTGCTTTTGTATTATTGGATAATCAAAATAAAAATGTGATCTTGGTAGCGGATGGGAGGGTTGAGGTGGAACCAGTCCATACTGGGCAAATGCCAGGTTTCCAGAAGGATCTGACGTCGGAGGCGGAAGGGGTTGAGGCAGCTTGGACGGAGGTGGCAATGGAGTGGACGACGACGGCGGCAAGAACCAAGAGGCCTCGGGATCTGAGGCAGGATTGGTTTGTCTCGGCTTGGACGGAGTCAAGCAAGAAGGCGAACCGGCGGCGAACTGCGGGACAGAGGGCGGAGGGCGGAGGAGGCGGCACCGTCGTAGTCGGGGGAGAAATTTCGCAAGGGGAAGCTCGTGTCTCCTCTCACACCAGTATTGGTGAGGGTTCGTGGGGTAATTTTTGTCAAGTACTATACATTATCGTACATACAGTGCCAGAGTGTCATGCCAGCTAGTACTCCATGCTAGGGGGAGTGGCACTAACATACGAGTGGGATGCAATCCTACCATTGACAAAATATTAATTAATGCCAAATTTATTTTTGTATACACCAAAAACAATGCGGCACTTCTAGAAATAGTTCAACACCTAGCGAAGTTTCACAAAGTTCAGTGTACTAGAAAGCACAAGAAAAAAGTGTTTCCACTGAAAATTTATTTTTATATCACATCTTCTAATATTTGTACTTTTTTTCCCAAAAATACATACAACCAAAGGCATAGAACATTTACATGTCTATTCCTTGCGTCACTATAATTAGCTTTTCTGGAAATTTCCAGACAAACAATTTCAATGGGACCTTTCACTTTCTCACTTTGTCATGTTCAGATTTATGTATTCCTCCATACATTGACTAAGTTAATGTAAATAAATGGTATAGTCTACTCTAGGGGGAATGTTCTACAAGCACTCTTCCGTGAACTTCAATGTCACATTCCTAAGTAGACCGATATGAACTTTGTGCATATTCTGGCTAATACTCCAACTTGGCACGATAGTAGTCGAGCAATTCCCAAATTCATGACTACCAATATTCCTTGGCTAGTGGTAGATATTTTATTAGAACATATGCTCTTTTATGTCAGGCCCATGAGAGATGATACATGGTCAGGACTGTATGACCATAACCCAAATGTTATAAAGTGTGCCCATGTTGCTTCCTGTTGCTGCACATAAGTAGCTAGTCTTGATCTCTCCACTCTGCCTATCTATATTTGCTCTCCTTCGCCCAAATAACATTAGCCCCCAAAGACCTAGTAGTACTAACACCCAAGAAAACACGAACAACAGAGCCATGAACCAATGATTCAGCAAAGATACAACAGTAACAAACGAGCAAGGTTCTTCAGAACAAACAAACCAACGAGCAAAAGTAGATTAATTAGGCGGTGTTCGATGCATACATGGAGATGGGAGGCATCTGGACTCACAACCCTTGTAGAAGCCAACGAAGAAGCACAATGCTAATCTCTATGTTGAGGTGCCTACGGGAGGCACATAAGAAAGCATCTTTGTCAAGTTAGAGAGGTCGCATCTGTCGAGGTCGTTATGCCACGGAGTTTCATGTCTCCCTCATACGAGCTATCTTAATGGTGGATGAACACAAGAGAGAGGTTTTGCACAATGTAAATGTGTGCTGCTTTTGTTTTGCTTCTTCCTCCATTCTTCTGAAGGAGAAGTACAAGCCGTGATGCCTGTTCATCTACTGTATCGTTTCCTCGCACGATCATGGTCAAAAAGCCACGAGACCCTACACACACGTCATTGATCGCAAATACCTTATCCTATGGCAGGCTCAACATAACACCCCGAAAAACCTCTAATAGACACACATGCAGCCGTGGCAGCGAAAATATGCCTAAAATAGTTGCCATGGAAGGGGAAAAGGGTTGCCATGTCACAGAATATTTGGTCGAGGGCCATATCTGTCACGACTAGTTTATTCCAATACACCCTCCTAAGTTAGTTGTGACAATATTTGACCCCAACCATACCGATGATACAAATATTGGAACCTTGTCCGCCGAAGAGATTTGGTGAGATTTCCCCAAGCTGATCACCGGTGTACTGCCACATCAAGCCACCACAACACAATTTTGACATTAAAGAATATATTTTATTCACAGCCGCGCTGCGACTGTACATTCAAAAAACTAAATAACTGAACCAAACTACATGCGGCGATTGAGGGATTCGCCAAGTGCGGGCATGGGCGCCACTGCGGTGTCCTTGTCCCTCGCGATTTGGTCGAAGGCCATATCGTATCGGCCCCAATGTGGCGCTAGAGGATCCGATTTCTCTAGCTCATCCTCATCCCCAAAGTTGAATACAAGGGGCAGCGGCTCGTGGGCGACGCCAAAACCTACCTCCATCCGCTCCCTTCCCTTCTCGCTGTCGCGCCGCTGCCGGAGGACACTTCCAGGAGAAGCCCGCGCGGCCGAAGGCGGAGGCGAGGAGCTTCCTCGCGGCGCCTCCGATATGTGGGCGATAGATCCTAGAGCTGCGCCGGACCATGCGGGGTGGCAGTCGTTTACATCTAAAGGCGGTGCTAGGCATCTCTCGTGGTGCGGCTATTCCCTGTGAGCAAGGTGGCATCCGTTCCCCCTGGTGGCAGACGAGGTGGTTGGCTGGTGTGGCCTGCATGGTGGATCGGTTGTGCGGGCGTGATGACTCAAAGAGCAATAGCGGCTGGATCAGTTGCTTGGCTTCCAGATCTAGCGGCTTTGCATATGATATAACCTTGAGTCGCTTGCAGGCGGCTATGCGCTCCTGATCTAGCGATGACCAGGCTCCGCCGTCGCGCGTAGGCGATGATGATCTGCATTTTGTGCTTCAGCTCTGGCAATGTCAACCTTAGGCGTATGGGCCTGTGCATAGGGCTCTCTCCGACAACGTTGTAGTTGGCGGTCGTGTGCTCTGTTGTCGGATTGGTTATTATATCACTTCGATCTGCGGCGGCTGCCTCGCTGCGGATGACGATGCCACTGAACCCAAAATAGATAGATAGAAATAGAATAGAATATAATAGAATAGATAGATAGATAGATAGATAGATGGGTCCAACGTTTCTACATGGGGAGTAACTCCCTATGTTCCATAATTGATATGTGGTTTTGGAACAGAGGGAGTAGTAGTGAAATATTTGTAAAATGTGACTGGTGTCAGCTGACACCAGTCCCTATATGCTAGCTCCGTCCCTGAATGTATAATGCATGATTTTACACAATATACGTTGTATTAATATATACTGACACAGGCTAACAAGAGAGTAAAATGGTGGAAATATCAAGATGTAATGGAATATTAGTGGGGAACATTAAGAGAGAAGTATTATAAATAAGTGGATAATTTGTGTGTTAGTAATTATCGGACTCAAGGTTCCAACTTGTTTTCTTGTCAGTTGGCTTTTTTTGGATGGTATTGATTGATTGGATCAAACCTAACTTGTATTTTCGGTATTATTAATATTTTTTCTTTCTGCAATCGATAAAAGATGTTCTGAGAATTTGTTAGATCTATCAATTCTAACAAATTATTCTTGTGAACACTTGTTTTTATGACATGGATAGAAATGATTGCCGGGATTTAAAAATATTATAATTACAAAGGTATGTTAGAATGTGGCTAGCATTTCTTTTGAATAAAAAACACATAGACCTAAAGAAACAGCAACTTTAATATTGACTACACAATTTGAAGGACAAATACACATGGGCTCTACATCAAAATGGACAATTATTATAATTATCACGATCAAATCGCTGAAGGACTAATACATGAGAGGATGTTTGTGGATGATGTTCAACAATAATAACCCTTACATCTCTTGGGCATGACTACTTGTGCCTCCTGTGATGTAGTCAATTGATATAAAACATTGCCAATAAAACCAGCCGAGAACTACTAATAAAAGGATGTGATATTCTTGGTTTGGTTCCGTCATTTATTTGTCCGTCTCACATGGAGGTGGGTTTCATTCGGTTAAAAAAAGTTCAGAATCCAGCTTCATACATCGTCATCCCATCCGCTCCCTCCTTACGATCTCGTGGTCTAGGCTCACTATCATGTCGTGTTTGGCTTCATAATTAACCGAGTTGAATTAGGGTTATAACTTCATTATATACGTTCGAATCAAACCCAACCCACCGATTCTTCTAGTCGTTGCCCTATCATGGCTTCACGGTGGCAGTAAATCGCATCTTGGTTTCGCGGCGGCGGCATTAGCACCAGCGGGAGAGCAAGGACCGTGCAAGGCGTCGAGACCCACACCAACTTGTTCGTTGGCAACACACTCTCTGGTAGGCACATGGATGCACGCCCACACCCCTTTGATGGCAAAAACACATGGACGGCGACCTCTTTTTTGCTTGGGAGAGCAGTCTACTTGTACCATCCATGGCAAGTAAATCACAACCATGTCATCAACTTCCATCTAGGCTTCAAATTCCTGCTACAATCAGTAGCATGCACAGGGTTAGCATGCATCTATCTCCCTGACAATCGCGACAGTGTGCATGCGTTAGTACGTGAGCAGCTCCGAGCCTCCGACGTGGACGTGTTTCTGGATCACGTCCCCGCGCATGCAATTGGGGCGGGGGACTAATCCAGGATCCAATAGCTTTAAACCAAAACGAGTTTAGCTTTGGCGCCCACTTATTCCTCTTCTTCAAATCTCTTCGGTTAAGGGACACCATTGATGTTAGTTTGAACTGGGTAACATAGGGGTGGTACCAGCAAGACCTGAAGCCCTTCACTTGTAGGCCGACCATCCTCAATACCTAAGACGCCGACAGGTCCGATTTGGCCATCGGCTGCGTTTATGAGAACTGCATCCTCTACCAAAACTGCGTAAGCTTGATGTCTGGTCATGCATGCGGGGGTCAGTGGTGTGGCATCTTGAGCAGTGCTAGAAGGATGCCACTATCATCTGACGGAGGAGGTGCGTGGCTTTGGCTGATCATTCGGAAAGCCTGGGTCGTGGCCTCACCGTTGCTCTTCGGTTGTCGCCGGGAGATCCTGGCGCTGGTTGTCGTGGCCCTTCTGGCCATGGCCTGGTGCGAGCCACAGCGGTGAGGTAGGGGCGAGTGGCGTGTCCGCGTAAGCTGTGCTGCGGTTGTCTCCGCTATTCTGACCAGCGGCATGGGGTCCTGTTAGTTTTGCTTCAATAATGGAGGTGGTCCTAGGGTTCTTCTAGCATCAGGGTGGTGTTTTGCTTGATGTCGTCCCTCATTGATTTGGCCATTGACAAGATTCGGAAGCCTCTGCCGGAGATGTCCATTGGGTGCTTGACACCTATAGATTGCTGGATCGGATGGAATTCGGTCACGTGCACCCCTATTTCAGCCCGTGTGGTTCTAGAGGGCGTGACAAGAATCTTCGTTTTGTGATGACATTATGGGACATGCCGGTATTTCAATTTTCATGATGAAGCCAGTGGAGGAGAAGATCCGAGGCCTTTTAATGGCGGATCGAGTCTTCCAGGCGACGATGACGTTGCTTGGTGTTTCGTGACTTGTAGCAGCGGCATCGGTAAGCGGGGACAACAGCAAGGAGTACAGAGTCTTAGCTTTGAGGATGAAAACCCAAGGTTTGGCCTTAATTGGTTGTGTCTGCAGTGGCCTTGTTGAAGGCATTGTTTTCGAGAGAGTGGATTTCCTCCAGGGTGAAAACCTAAGATCTATGATCGGTTGATGACGACGCTTGTGCACTGTTTTCTTCTTCAAGGCGTCACTTTTGGAGAATTTGGACTTCGTATGTTGTCTTGGTGGTGGCCCATGATGCAGTTACCAGGAATCACTACTGGGAAAGCTATGAGTGGCGAGCGCTGCCTAGCACCCGCCACAACTATTCTAAAAAATTAGCAGTGACATGTGCTAAAATAAGTCCGCCACAGTTAATACCTCAGCAATGGTGGGCTCTTTATTTTGCCGGCCACACATAAAACCTTTCGTACTTGTCTTTTTTTTTTTGCATAACTCATCTGTGGCGGGCGGTAAAGTCAGCCTGCCACATGTACATGAATCAACAGTCGCATGCTCTTCCCACCAACCGCCACAAGTTAGCCTTGCCGGATGTCCAATATTAACAAAATATATGTGTGACGAGTATTAATTTATGCCCATAACTATTAGGTTAAACAGCAGTGGCGGCATGAATTACCACCGGCCACAAGAAATTTTCCTGTCCTCCTGCTGGTTGGCGGTACGCACCAGGGTGCGGTGCCAACTGCGAAACACAACAACTTCTGTCCTCGGAGTTGGACTTATGATGCCGCATAGCGTGGCGGGTCTCTTTGAGTTGTTGGCAACATGCGCCAAAGCTGCATGGCCCGCGATTCTTAATGTCACTCCTGTACCGTGCACCTAGCTCTAAAGTATTGATACCTACCTTCCCAAGCACAGACCATAGAGAATAGTTGTGCGCACTTGTATTTGTTGGACTCAGCAGGCTCATGTTTGTCTAGATTAAAATTGTTGCATGCACTCACATGTTGTGTCTACTCATAATGCGCCTTCTAGTTCTCGTTATGTTTTTCGCAAAAAGAAAGTTCTCATTAAGATTAATGCACGGATTTTAGTAGGAATTATAAAGTGGTCTACCGATTGGATCTTTTGATGGCATTTTCCATCTTGCATTCCCTCTTTCCACTCAATCTCTACTATCGGAGATTCAAGAGGGCAAGTGTGATAGTCTGGCTTATTAGGAATAATAGACTACTCATATAAATAAGGAATTCCTTCTTTTCCGGAAGCCCATTCAGACAGAACTCCAAAGTTAAGCATGCTCAATTTGGAGTAATTTCAGGATGGGTGACCGACCGGGAAGTTGCTCCCGGTTGCGCACAAGTGAGGACAAAGTGCGCAGAAAAGACTAGTATTGATTTGTGGAGCCAGTCTAGATCCCGCCAGGAGTAACGACCACCGGCGGGTGTGTCCGGGGAGTTACAAGTTGGTATCGAAGCCGACCTTCGCGGTTACACGGATGTTTGCGGACATGTGCGCGGTCATGTTGTTCATGACGTTTGTGACCCGTCGTGGCACACGACATGGCACATGTACCGGACTGGATGCATAGATGTATGTGCCAAGAGGGAACGTTCTTGTGGCCTGACGAGGACGTCGGTTCCTCTGAGTGGGGGTGATGGGTGACCGACCGGGAAGTTGCTCCCGGGTGCGCATGAGTGAGGACAAAGTGCGCAGAAAAAACTAGTATTGATTTGTGGTGCCAGTCTAGATCCCGCCAGGAGTAATGACCACTGGCGGGTGTGTCCGGGGTGTTACAGCAAACCGCATGAGGCAACAAAACGCTGGCCATGACTGGCGGATGAAACTGGCTGGTAAGATGGGTGTCATCTTGTCTCTGGCCTTTTTTTAGGCCTTGGAACTTCCGTGTCATGGAAAGCACAGGGGATTTGAAAATCCCCCAGGCCTTGTTCGGCACAAGCTTTTTTCCACCCCCAGGGGGTTGGGGATTGTAAGGAATTTGGTAATCCCCTTCCCTTCACCCAAACCCCCTCAAATCCCCTACATCCCCTCCCATATTCAATCCCCCACATTCCCTTACACATATAAATATTCTTTCACAGATGGGGAATGCCTTCGTATTATTGGATAATCAAAATAAAAATGTGATCTTGGTAGCGGATGGCAGGGGTGAGGTGGAACCAGTCCATACTGGGGAAATGCCAGGTTTCCAAAAAGATCTGACGTTGGAGGCGGCAATGGAGTGGACGGCGACGGAGGCAAGAACCAAGAGGCCTCGGGCTATGAGGCAGGATTGGTTTGGCTTGGCTTGGACGGAGTCGAGTAAGAAGGCGAACCGGCGGCGAACTGCGGGACAGAGGGCGAAGGGAGGAGGAGGCGGCACCGTCGTAGTCGGGGGAGAAATTTCACGAGGGGAAGCTCGCGTCTCCTCTCACACGAGTATTGGTGAGGGTTCGTGGGGTAATTTTTGGGATGGCCGGTCCAATACTGGGGTACTGAATGGGCCTATGGGGAATTTTCAAAATTCTATACCGGGCCGGTAAAATACTCGTTGAAACATGCAAATACGCTAGTGCCAAACAAGGCCTCATGTTATTAGACATCTCAATCAAACTCCGATGCATATTTCGTAATATGTTGAAATTGTCGGGTATATCACAGAAAATCAACTTCCTTTAATGTATCGACCATCGTCAATGCTTTCATATAGTGCCATATTGTCAACTTTTATTGTTAAATTTGTCTTATTTTAAATGTATATACAGGGGCGAAGAAAGATAAACTGCTATAGTGTCATCCTTTGTTGCATTGGGTCCAACCTTTGTACAAGGGGAGTAATTAGCACTTACTAGTGAAAGATTTGCAAAATATGACATGTGTCATCTGACACCAGTCCCTATATGCCTAATCCGCCCCTGAACGTATAATGCATGATTTTACATAGTATACCTTGTATTAATATATATTGACACATGCAACCAAGAGAATAGAATGGTGGAAATGTCAAGATGTAATGGGGTATTGTTGGGGAACAGTAAGAGAGAAATTTTATAAATGAGGGGATAATTTGTGTGTGATTGATTATCGGACTCAAGGTTCTGACTTATTTTCTCGTCAGTTCGATTAATATTTTTTGACGCTATAGATTGATTGGATAAAACATAACATGTATTTTATGCATTATTAAATTTTACTTTTTGAAAATGATAAAAGACGTTCTCACGTAATTGTTTGATCTATCGATTGTAACAATTTTTTCTTGCAAAAAATGATTTTCACGAAGATAAAAAGGATTGTGGGGAAGGAAAAATATTATAACTGAAAAGGTATGTTAGAATGTGGGTAGAATTTCTTTTGAATGAAAATCACATAGGTAAAAAAATAGCAACTTAAAAATTGACTACAAAATGTGAAGGACAAATACACATGGGATGTACATCAGAATTGACAATTGTTATAACTATATTGACCAAATCACTGAAGAATTGTTCAGTAGACGATGAGACAATATTTGTTGAGATGTTCAGCAATAACCCTTGCACTTCGTTTGGATGTTTGTATTCAGGATTGGTATTGGGCATTGGCATTCATCTGGGCCGAATATCCTGAATCCGTTTGGGTGACGTTGGCATTCAACCGTGGCATTCGGGATCTTATATATGTGATATGTTTATGCATGTTTATGTGGATATGTGGTATTTGATTTGCTTATGTCAATGGTTAGTAGATCTAATATATGTGGTTACTATAGTTATGGTTATGTATATCTAATAGATGCAATATACTTTTGTATGTTTGTGAAGATCGAACGAATGTTATATGTTTTGGTACAATTGTCCAGACCTAAAATATGTGATATGTTTTGATACAATTATGAAGAAAGGAGATGGTGTTTTTGTATGATTATGTAGATCTAACGAGAACAAAATGTTGTCAAGGGTGTTCGGGTGGCAGTGGTGCAAGATCGACGTTTGCAATCCAAGCACTAGCTATTAATTTCATAGTTGTATCAAAACATTGAGAACCACATGAAATATCATTGCAAAGGGAAGCTATAAGCTGAATATAATTTTTTGTTATTTCATTCATGGTAGGGCGTTGACTGGTGTGGTTCTTTGAAATGATCATGAAAATTTGTGGCCCGGGAAAATTTGTTGCTTGGCCATCTTCTAAACGCAATAGCGGAGTATGCTATGGCTCTTGATAAAGGATTGGGATTTGGGGAAACTTTTCATTATCATCTATAATTGTTGCATTTAACTGTCTCACACTAGTCCAATCATTCAATGGTGTTATTGAGGTGTGCAATCAATACATGGAAATTCTTACCGAGTGCTTCCGAGAGCGCATGGGATATGAGCTATATCATTTCAGCACTGTCGACGGGAAGCTAACAACGTGGTGCATAAATGCCCCTCGATTTTTTTATTTGGATATTGCTGAAATGATATAGCTCCTACCCCATGCGTGGAACTCCCTACTTTGATTTGGGATTCCAATCCCCCTAGATTTATTTATTCGGATATTGTAAATGATGTTACTATTATCAAGTTGAAATAAAATGTACCAGTAAGTTTTTCCCGAAAAGCATGACATGCTTATTTACAATTCTGTAGATCTAATGGTTGTGATCTACACATAGTGAGCACATCTGGTCGACGACTTGGTTATTTGTGAAAATTTCTAATGTGCCTCTCTATTTTTAACGTATTGCACTTTTAGTATATAATAGATTTGTTACATACAAATTATAAATAGATTATCTGCAAGAATCATCTAACCATAAAAAATCTTGAATAACTTAGAAAGGTCATTATCGTATGTGCGTACGTATGTAAGTCCATGTAAACCTCAGAACAATGGATCTCAAAACTGCATAGTTCGTGTAAAACTCACTTCCTTTTTCTCCCCAAACAACCAGACATCTGAGCTGCTTAAAACTTTGAAGTTCAAATAGTCTTGTAGGTTAAATTATCTCATCAGATTGGGGAATTTGATATAATTTGTTTAGTGCTTTACTGTCTCTATCTCTATATTCTGTGAAAATTAATTTACTCCAAATTATCAACAATCTACTAGAGGACAAGTGCCTCTATTGATGGATGTGTGCAAGGCCAAATTGATGAGTCGGTGGTTGGACTAATCAACACGGAGAGAACGAGAAGAATCCCATCTAATCACCAGACAAAAAATATCACCACTTGTATTTGGGGAATACATGTGGAAGAAAATATCTGACCTTTATTTGTACCAGACTGAGCACTTCAACCCCAGAATTTATGCTAGAAGATCATTTCTTAGACATATGCTCTTTGTTTAAGGCCTAGAAGATATGATATGATATGATACAATACGATATGATACGATATGATATGGACTGTTAGATAAGGTCCATTGTTATAAATCATGTGTATGAGGCCTCCAATTGTTGCATGTACTTGGTTAGTCTTTGTATCTACCACTTGCGCTAACCAGCTTTGCTATATTCACACAAATCGTACTGGCACCCCAATGAACACAGACGAAGTCATGAACTATAATTCATGAGAGATACTTATGTGTAGAGGATATTAATTAGTTGTAGCTGGTTCTATGCATGAAAATGGGAGGCATCTGGAAGCATATCCCTTGCTGAAGACTATGCGAATGTTGCACTTGTTACTGTAGTACACAAAGTAGCAGGGGAAGAGCCGTATCTCTAGAGAGGTGCCTCCGGCAGGTGCATGAGAAAACATATGTCACATGTTGAAAAGGTCTTTAGTGATGAGCTCACTAGGCACTTCACGGCCGCAATCTCTCAGTTCCCAGTGCTTGATGAACTGGCTGCAGAAAACACATGAGCTTCAATGTTGAATCGTTGTAAGTTGGTTAACTAAAGATCATTGTCGCTCGATCATGTATGCACTGTAGGTATGATTAATGTGGGATTAATTAACTACATGCTCAGCATATATTCCATTTTATGCTATGCATTCTATAAAATTTGACTTTGAGAAAAAAGCCCACCGAAGGCTTTGTTTTCTACATTACAGTGATGCCTGGGCGAGAATTCTAGGTTTATCACCGGCCTATGTGAAAGCATTTGGTCAAAAGCATCCCCGATTAAGTGCAGACTTGCAAAATATGAGGTCACATTACATAAGTTAGGATATCCCTTTTGTTTTCACTAAGATCTGATTTTCCAGCTCACCGTTAGTGATCCTCCATCATTTTTAGCGAGGCGACAAGTTGACAATGCTGCAAGCCCATCAGAAGACAAGTGAGGTATATCATTGCGCCAGTGGAGATGCAAGGTAAGCTATCAATACTGTAAATGGTCGACATGTTAGATTTTGTAAATCAGAGCTGTCAGACACTATGCTTTGTGCCCTCAAATCTCATGTAGGCAAAACGCCAAAGCAATGTTCATGGCAATGAGCGGACTCCGGGAGCTTTTGCATCTCTATGATCTGGACATTGGTGCAACCCGTTAACATATATAATTTACTTTTCTAAAAGAAGTAATTTATGCAGCCCATTGACATATTATATCAAAATTACTTCAATATATATTTAAAAAATCACTTTTATTTATCAAGAAAATACTCTCCTGGTTGAAAGTTTCACTTCTACTACATCAACGCATGCCACAGGGATGCCATGGGAGGACAAGCCCTGCACTGCCATATTGTGAGACTACATGAATCAGGCAGTTTGTCGTCAGTGGCTCACAGATGGCAAAGAGAGAAAACATGATAGCAAAGAGTTTACCGCCAGGCAACTGACGACAAAAGTTGATGGCAAAGAGGATGCATGCAAAGACTGCTTTGCCGTCAACATTTCATCGCACTGGCAGCAAAGATTTTTCTGTCAGCCAATCAGGTACTTTGCCGTCAGCCATATAATAACAGACGGCAAAGAATAACATCTTTGCCGCCCGTCGAACTAGCTCTTTGCCGTCAAGCTGATAATAACAGATAACAAAGAATATTTTTTATTTAAAAAAAATGACGTGTGACCCTACTGCTGTTCTTCCTGTTCTTTTTTGGCGGGTTTGCTGTTCTTCCTGTTCTCTCTCTCTCTCTCTCATATGCATTTGATGGGATACTTAATTTAAATGAAAATATTTCATGGTTTCACTTCTTAATTAAGAGAAAAAGAGAACAGTCCAATTAAGTACTGTGATGATGAACAATCACATTGTTTCAGTAATTAATGTTCATTTCTGCACTCTATTGATGCTCATGTTAGTGCCTAATCACTTATCAGCAGCAGTACCAAGGTTGGCCGTTTGAAATCCAGGCACTAGTTGTCGACTTCAGAGTTATGTCATGACCTTGAGAACCACATGCAAGATCATTGCAGTTGCCACAGAAGAGAAGCTATAAATTGAACATAGATGTTTCTTATTTCACTAATTGTACAGGGTGGACTGGAGCGGTCCATTGAAATGATCATGGAAAATTGGTGGCCCGGGCCAACTGGTTACTTGGCCATCATCTAGACACAACGACGACGGAGGCCATTGCTCTTCAAAAAGGATTGGGATTGGTGCAAACTATTGGTTGCTCACCTATAATTGTTGAACCTAATTAACTCTCTCCGGTTAATCCAAGCAAGCAATATTGTTATTGAGGTGTCAAGTCCATACATGTCATTTCATATTGAATGCTTTAGAGAGTGCACCTGATTGGAGCTATATCATTTCATCACTTTCAACGGGAAGCTAACAAGGTGGCACATGATCCTGCCAGTCACACTTTTGATGCAAACTCTACTTCGATAGGGATTCCAATCCCCATAGATTTATCTGTCCAGATATTGTCAATGATGATACTATTATCGAGTTAAAATAAAATGCGCTAGTAGGCTTTGCCTAAAAAAACAAGAACAACATGTTCATCAGATTTTTTTGTGAGAATTTCTAACACATCTCTCTATTTTCAGTGTATTGTGCTTTTAATAATGATAGATTTGCCACATATAGATTCTAAGTTCATTGTTTGCAAGAATCGCTCAACAATAAAAAATCGTGAATAACTTAGAATGGTCATTACCGTACGTACGCATGTATGTACATGTAAACCTCATATCCATGGATCTCAAATCTGCAAAGTTTGATTAAAACTCGCTTTCTTTTTCTCCCCAAAGAACCAGACATTTGAGCTATTTGAAACGTTGAAGTTCAAATAGTCTTGTAGGTTAAAATGTCTTATCAAATTGGGGAATTCATTATGATTTGTTAAGATCTCTACTTTCCCTATCTATATATTTCGTTTATAATTAATTTACTCCAAATTATCAACAATCTATCCGAGGACAAGTGCCTCTATTGTTGGCGATGTGCAAGGCCAAATTCATGGGTCAGTGGTTGAAGAATCAACACGCAAGAAGAAGCCCACCTAATATCAACACTGGTTGGTGGGGAATACACGTGGAAGAAAATGTCTCACATTTATTGGTACCAGACTGAGCACTATAACCCCAGAATTTATGTGAGAAGATCAATTTTTAAGACATATGCTCTTTGTTTTAGGCCTAGAAGATATGATATGATATGGATTGTCCGAGCATGATCCATTTTAATAAAGCATGTGTACGAGGCCTTCTATTGTTGTATGTACATAGTTAGTCTTGGTCTCTATCAGTTGCGCCAACCATCTTTGCTATCTTCTCCCAAATCCTACTAGCACCCCAATAAACACAGATAGAGTCATGAACTATAATTCAAGAGAGATACTTATGTGGAAACATGGTTAATTAAGCGGAGTTGGATCCATGCATGGAATGGGAGGAGTCTGGAAGTGTATCCCTTGCCGAAGATTATGTGAACGCTGCACTTGTTACTATAGTACACAAAGTAACAGCGGAAGAAGCATCCGAGTCATATCTCTAGTGAGGTGCCTTTGGGACGTTCATGAGAAGACATCTCTCGCATGTTGGACAGGTCTTTAGTGAAGATATCACTGGGCACTTAACGACCACAAAGGTTGACTATGTTGTGCTTGATGAACGGGCTGCAGAAAATGCATGAGCTTCAATTGTTTCAATCATCATAAGTTGGTTAACTAAAAGGCAGCATGTCTCAGTCATGTATACGTTGTAGGTATGATTAATGTGGGATTAATTAATCACGTGCTTTGCATATATACCATTGTCTACTATTCATTTAGTCAAATTTGTCTTCGAGATGACTTTCTTTTCTACATTACAACGATCGATGCACTGAGTGAGTATGTAAGTTTTATCACCAGCTTTGCCAAAGCATTCGGTCAAAAGAAGCAATGATTAATGATGACCAACAACAAAGATGAGGTCTCATTACATAAGTTAATTTTATCTTTTTGTTTTAGCCAAGATCAGTTTTTCCAACTCACCTTAGTGACTCTTCATCAGTTTTAGCGAGGTGACAAGCAGACAATGCTGCAGGCCCATCAGAAGACAAGTGAGCTATATCATTGCACAAGTGGAGATACATGTTGATCTATCAAAACTTTACATGGTTGACAAGTGAGATTTCAAATATGAGTTGTCGCACCCCATGCTCGATGTGCCCAAATCCAATGTACGCGAAACAGTGCTCATGACCATAAGTTGACTCCCGGAGCTCCGGCATCTATATGAGCTGGAAACTGGTGCAACCTATTAACATATACTCCCTCCGTTTCAAAATATAGCACGCCCGTGCTTTTCGAGGTTCAACTTTGATCTTAAATTACCAACGAGACCGATTACGGCGGGAGCGAAATTTATACCAGTGAATTTGTATTCAAAAGAAGTTTTCAATTATATAATTTTTGCTCCCGCCGCAATTGGTCTTGTTGGTTAAATTTATGGTCAAAGTTGAAGTGCGGAAACCAAGGACGCGATATATTTTGAAACGGATGGAGTATTATTTATTGTTCTAAAAGAAATATTATGTGTTTTACTTATGTCAACTTATTTATGAAAATTCATTTCAATAAATATTTTTAAAAAATCACTTTTATAGATCAAGAAAATACCCGTATGGTTGATGATTTCACTTTTATGAGGTCAGCACTTGCCCCAGTGGGGCCATCGAAGGAGGAAGCGCCGACAGTCGCAACAAATGCAGCATAGGGAGAGGCAGCCCCTACACATGCACCACTGCATTGTCCTGCTGAATCAGTTAAACCAGTCCTCGCGGTGCAGTGCGCCAACATTGTTAGACGACGGGACTAGAGGAGGCAATGGTGGATCGCAATGGGGAAGCCACAGTCGATCTAGGATTATGGGAGGGTGGATGGACGTGCACGCATCACCACCGGACTTTTATCATTGGGGGCGATGGGTGGTGCCGCGGGAGTTTGAGCGTGCGACTGGGGCATGCACAAAAAACTGATGAACGGTATGGAAAAAGTTTTCATCACATCTCTTGTCGTTTTCTATGCATGTGAGAACGGTATGGCAAACATCGCCATTAAACAAATGGGGAAGAGAGGATGAATTGGAGGAAGAAGTTGAAGCTTCAGTGGAACCACAGTAGTTTGGTTTGGAGTGCATTCCAAAATAGCCCCCTATACCTTCCAAATATGGAGGCTACATCCCTCTTTTTGGACCACCCTCCAAAAATAATGGAGTGTGAAGAGGCTAAATCCCTCTGCTAGAGTGCAAATTTTCCCTTCCAGCCTTCATATTGACAATTAATATAAAAGAAGTGGGCACAGGTGGACTCAACTAGAGCAGGTCTAAGCTGAAAAGAATGTACACAATCCCTCAAAGATATTTTCAAGGAGCCGATGTTGCTTCTACTGTGTTACTCATTTGAGTAATACAGAAACATGCAAACACTATACACTCAGAATTACCGGTCTTGATTTTGCTAAATTGATTTAAATATAATCTCTACAGCCATACAACACTGATGTGTGCTTCTAAATTTTCTCAAAGGTTTGACTAACTAATATTCACTTCAATGAACTTAGCATGATAGTCAAGTATTAGGACATATGCACAACACCCTGTTTTGATAGCCATTCATAAAATTTATCCGAATCTTGATCGTGACATGAGCATAATTGTGAATTCAATAAAAGATACTCCCTCCATTTTTATATAGAAGGCCACTTAATATTTTTATCTCTAAGTTTGACCATTAATTTTACCAACAAAATGTGAGTTTATGGCACAAAAAGTGTGACGTTGGACGCACAATTGAAAGACATTTCCGATGATATATTTTTGAGGATATATAACCCATATTTTTCTGACTAAAATTATAAGTGAAAATTTGGCACAAAAAACGAAGTGTCCTTGTTTATAAAAAACAAAGGGAGTACTGTAATTTCACATGTCGTCTCGATGCCCTAGGGGCACAATAAAATTAATTACCGCTCTATTTAGTAAATCAATGAGTCTCTTGGTTACCAGTATATTTTTTGGTTACTAATAAGCTGTTAAAAAAGGAGTCTCTTAGTTATCACTTTCACTTTCACCATGGCTAATAGCACATTTTTTCACATATGGATGGAAAGGTTGGGCATCTTTTTATGGGTTGAGTGCATCTTTCTATGCGAAAGTCTGGCAAAGATACTCTTTTTGGTTCTATCACCATGATGTGATCTTTTGAGTCAACAAAACCCCTCTCTATAAGAGAAAACAACACTTCAACTAGGCAGACACTTCTACACATTCGACCACCATGTGTTTAGACTCTAGAGAACTGATATGTGCAACAACTTAATTGACACCCACTTGTGCCATGTATTGTATTGTAAATTGGGTGGAGGTGTCTCGTTTTTAAACAAGCGAAAAGTACTTGTGATGAAGATAACCCTTAGATTTTGTACGACAAAAAATATGAACATGCATATCGTGGCTTGAAGCTAGCTACCTTTTTTTAGAGAAAAGGCGAGAGCCCGACTTTATAGATAAAGCCACCAGGCAGAGAATATGACCAACAACAGCACCCAACAAAGTATCACGCGCAGAAGATAAAGTATCATTACAAGGCCAGCGGCCTTACATGGCACGCAGGCCAGCCTAAACCAGACACCAAAAGAGCATTCAGGAAGCCGTCCTCAAAGAAAGCCGAAGAAGCCCAGACGCCGTAGATTTCATCTTGGATAGCATGGCGTCGAAGGCCCGGAGGTCCCCTTCTTTAGTCAATAATCTCCACTGCTGCAAGAAACCATTGGCTTTAAATAAGCAATTGACAGGATTAGCCGGAAAAATATGTTCAACCGAGAACTTATTCCTAGTAGTCCACAACGACCAGCCAATCGCAGCCCATCCAACTAAGAAGACTCTTTTAGAATGGCCAGAAAGAAGATTGACATAATGCCTCAGGTCTTCAAAGGAGGAAGGGGACCAATTTACATGTAACCAGAGTCTGATGCAACTCCACATAAGTTTAGCTAAGGAGCAGGGAAAGAAAATATGCTCGGTGTTCTCCAGTGCCCCACAAAGCACACACCTGTCGGACCCCGGCCCATTTCTTTTCTTAATCTGATCGGCCGCCGGAAGCTTACTCCGGACAGCTTGCCAGAGAAATATCTTGATCTTAGGAGGAATTCGAGCCGACCAGACATGCTTAAACTTGACCGGGCGCCCCCCAGGGATAAGCTTGGAGTAAGCAGAATTAACCGAAAAACGCCCCGAAGAGGAGAGGGGCCACACCACGGCATCCTCTTCCTCCGAGAGCAGGGGGAAGCAAGCAGTAAGGCGCTGCCAATCTTCCAACTCTTCAGGAGAAAGAGAACGACGAAAATCCAGAACCCAACCCCTAGCCGAGAGCTCAAAGATAGAAACCTCAGTATCATCGCAATAGGAAAATAGAACCGGAAAAGCAACAGCCAGCGTGGAGTCCCCGACCCATCAATCAAGCCAAAACCGCGTAGACTTACCGTTCCTAACTACAAATTTTACAAGGGACCGAAAGATCGGCCGGACTTTAACCAGTTGATGCCAAAATTGCGACCCACCCGCAGCCGGCGCGAACGTAGGACTCGAGCAGGGGAAATATTTAGCTTTTAGGATAGAGAGCCAGGGTGGCAGTTCCTCAAGAGTCATGATCTTCCACCACAATTTGATCATAAGACAAGTATTCATCACTCGCGTATTAATAATGCCCAGACCCCCTTTGGCCTTGGGGCGACATATAATGTCCCATCTGACCATCCTGTACTTACGTTTATTGTCCGCTGCGTTCCAATAGAAAGCACCCCTATGCTTGTCAAAACCATTATGAACCCCACTAGAGAGAAGATAGAATCCCATTAAGAACATAGGTAGCAAAGAAAGACAGGAGTTAGTAAGGGCGACCTTGCCCGCTTGCGTATTATATCGCCCTCGCCAAGGGAGAACTCTGTTGCCAACTTTGGTAACCACCGGAGCGAAGTCTTTAGCCAAAAGTTTAAGCGGGGAAATGGGGAGGCCTAGATAATTGAGAGGGTAGGATCCCAAAGAGCAGTTCAGAAGATGGGCCACCCGCTGTGCCTCTTCGTCCGAGACCCCAGTCACTACAACCTCACTCTTAGAGAAATTGATTTTAAGACCTGAGAGCACTTCGAAACAAAGCAGAAGGAATTTCAGATTGGTGAGGCTATTATCATTAAGTTCCATCAGAATTATAGTATCATCCGCATATTGGAGATGAGAGATGCCATTAGGGGTGAGATGAGAGCTCACCGGAGTGATATGACCAGCCAAGGCAGCTCGAGAGAGAATGCGAGATAGAGCATCAGCCACAAAGTTGAAGAGTAAAGGAGACGCTGGATCCCCTTGCCTGAGGCCCCTGCCATTAGCAAAAAACTGGCTAATTTGGCCATTGACAGCCACAGCCGTGTGCCCCCCAAAAACCAATTGCATCAAGCGCTGCATAACAGGCCCCTCAAAGCCCTTAGCCAATAGAACTTGCCGAAGGAATTTCCAGCTAACCGAGTCGTAGGCCTTTTCAAAGTCAAGTTTGAGAACCACAGCCTTGGTCCCTCGCACCCGTAAGTCATGAACAATCTCATGTAAACAAAGTACCCCGTCCAAAATGAACCTCCCTTTGATGAAAGCAGACTGGAAAGGGCTAATGGTCCGATGTGCAATGGGAGATAGCCTAGTGGCCATGCCCTTTGCAGGCATCTTTGCGAAGTTATTGATTAAAGCAATCGGCCTAAATTGAGAAATCATATCCGCACCCTTGACCTTAGGGATGAGGGAGAGAACCGCATAGTTAAGTCTAGAAATGTCAACCGATCCCAGCCAATACCCTTGGATGACAGCAGAAATTAGACCTTTTAGTTGGGGCCAGAATTGTCGAAAGAACGGAATGGAGAAACCATCAGGGCCTGAAGCCGCATTAGAATTAGCCGTCCGAATAGTATCAAAAATTTCCTCCTCAGAAGGGGGAATCAACAGAAGCTCATTATCAGCGTGAGAAATCCTATCAAGGGGAGCCCAGAAGCCCGGGGCTAGCGCGAATCCGAGGTCTGGTTTAGCCGCAAGCAGGTTAGAGAAGAACCGAACTACATGACGGAGAATGACCGGCGGTTCAGAGACCCTAACACCATCAATAATGAGGCTGTTAATCAAACATCTACGCCGTCTGCCATTCGCAATGGCGAAAAAGTAAGCCGTGGGAGAATCACCCTTAAGAGTCCAACTAATCGTACCCCTTTGCTTCCAATACACTTCCTCTTGGCGATGAATAGCCAGAAGCTCCTTCTCAAGGCCATATCGAACTTGCCACTCAGTAGCCGAGAGCCCACCGTTGTCCGCACGGGAGTCGAGGGCACTAATTTGAGCACTCAACCTAGATTTGTCGCGCCTCGACTCAGCAAAGTGGTTCTTGGCCCATCCTCTAAGGAACTTGCGTAGGGAGTAAGAAACATAATGCCAGTCATCCATAGGGCCAAATGAACGATGGGGGGAGGTAAGAAAGCCCAAGATCTTCTGAGCCAGCATATCAGGGAACCCTTCCACTAAAAGCCAGGACGCGTCAAATTGAAATCTTTGGCAGCCATTGGGGTAGAGACCATCGTCAAGTATGAGAGGAGCGTGATTGGATCCGACGATGGGGAGGGCCCGAAGTGAGCAGCGAGGAAAAAGGTCATCCCAAGCAGGGCAGATAAAAACTCTATCAAGAACCGAGCGAATAGGACAAGTCTGTCGGTTGGTCCAAGTGTAGCGGGCCCCAACCCTCGGGATCTCACGGATAGCCGTGTCCCTGATGAAAGCATTAAAAGCCTCGGCCCGCACCCAGGAGAAATTGACAGAACTTTTATCAGAAGGATACCGAAGCAGATTAAAATCACCCCCAATCAGGGGTTTTGATAAATGCCTGCAATCCCAACCCATGTGTGCAAAATCGTATGCCTGCTGAGAGAGCTGCCTAGGCCAAGCAACCTTCTCATGTACCTAAAGGAAAGTTTGCATAAAAAACCCCGGCCCAGGTGAATGCACCGAAATCAAGTAAACATCATGTGTCCTCTGAACATCTGTGTATAACAATGATGAGCATCAACGACCAGCCAAATGCAATTTTTTTTTGCGAATTCCAGCCAAATGCATTCAAATAAATAACTGCACATATCCACCTTGGCAACCAGAGTAGATATATAGGTCACCGTGGACCATAGTCTCTACTAAGCTATACTTCTTCTGCAAACAAAAAGATTGACCGAAAATCACTAATATTCACATAGACTTCACACGCAACTCCGCCGATGAGTCACTAGGGATTAGGATGTATCAAGACCTAGAATCAAGGGATTAGAAGGCACCGGGAATTAAAACCAATCTTTGTGCAATGTTCTTACTGCAGAAAAGACTTTACGCTGATTAGAAAGTATTAATGGGACCACACGAGAACCCATTCAGATCACCTTCTCGCCTAGCCATGCACCAATTGGGTCACAAGGCTCTTTCGTTTGTTTTGCCCTGTTAGCATGTTCGGTGATATTTACATCTGCGTGAGGAAGTATTTTCCGGACATATAAGACAACAGCAGCAACACTCATGCTCTTGCCCCAAATTCACTGGAACGGAGGAGTGTGGAGGTTCCATCGCTGCCAACGAGAGATAGAGCCATCCGGACATCCACATTGACACGTGGCGTAAACACATTTAGTAGCACCTTTGGGAAAGCTTCAAGGTCCCATGAGAGCATGTGCAACAGTTTTTATGTTCAATCGTTGGTACTTTCTCCGTTTCTTTTTAGTCTACATATAAAATTTGGTCAAAATCAAACTTTGTCAACTTGGACTAAGTTTATAGAAAAAAATATCAAAATTCACAATATGAAATTAATATTGTTAGATGCATCATGAAATTAATTTTCATATCATATAGCTTTAGTATTGTAAATATTGATATTTTTTCCAACAAAGTTGATCAAATTTTACAAAGTTTGACTTTGATCAAATCTTATATGCAGACTAAAAAGAAACGAATGAAGCATAAAAGTGTCCATGTCATACAGGCTCTTTAATGAGGCATATGTTAAACAACTAGGCGGGTCCACTAAATGTTGAAGAAATGAACAGGCTTGCCTAGGAGCTTGTGCGTGGAGCGTCATACGATGTCATTCTCTTTCTTCTTTTATTATTATGTACCATGTCACTAAAACAGTCTAGGTGGTAATTTCACCAATGATGATCAATACCACTGTTGGACATTCCCTGAGGAGAAGGGCGCCTTCCTCTGCTGGCAAGACTGCGCCGTCTCTTCGGGCTCTGCATGCCGTGGCCGCCGGCCGCCGTGTCTAGATTTGATATTATCAAAACCTACCAGCCTCTGGATTGACAGATTGGAGCGCTTGTGGACTTATCCATCTTCAAATCAAATCGTACCGAAGAGGCCATGTTGCATTTGGTGAAAACGGAATAAACCCAGATGCAATCAGTTCCATACGAGTAACTTAGAGCAACTTTAGCGGACCCCGCATCCCGCCGACCCGCATAACTCGTTTGCAGTTCGCGCAAAACCACTTTTGTGAGCCGGCGCGGGCTGGCACAAATACAGACCCCGCATAATGAACCCGTCAAAATGCATATTCACGGAATATACTTTTTTACGGGTCGGATTCTGCGGGTTCTGATCTGGCGCAGCTCGTCCCGGCCCGTAAAACTTAGATTGATCTAGCATAATGCTTTTATTTACTTTTGCAACAACATTAGATACAAAATATATCACCAAATCTTGGCTAGAATAGCAAAACCAAAGAAAACAAGAACCACAAGTATGCATTTCAGAAGATTTGCAACTTCCATAACTGCTCCCACTAGTTGAAGCAATATCTTCTCCATGTACTCATTGTTGATCTCCGGATTCTTGATGCTTTCTTCATTCTTCATCTTTGGTTTAAAAGAAGTAGACGTTGCTTCCCCTCTAGTTGCACATGCAGCTGCATCATTGCCTTTGATTGTACTAGGGAGTGCACTAACATCTATTACGTTTTTTTATCAACAAATCAATGTATTATCCTTCCCAAAACCAAAATGAGCATCCATCGTCCTACACAAAAGATTGAGCAAGATCGAAGTGAGCTACCGTACTTAAACTAAAGAATGACCCATGGAACGAGCTACCGCAAGTGCACGTACCCCATCATTTTCGCATTTATAGAACACCCATCCGGGGTGCTTCGGCGTGCCCGAAATGAGCCGCAGCACTTGGCGCGGCCAGTCATCGCATTGTATGAGCGGCATCGGCAGGCCACAAAGACGATGCGCGAGCACCAAGCCCGGCGGACGGCCGGACGAGTCCATGCCCGCAAACCTTCGGCAGCGGGCGGGCGGACGAACCCGCGCTTGCATGCGGCGATGCGCCCTTGCCTGGGCTGCGGGAGAGACTCCCCGACCACTCCATCGCCTGGTCAGCAACCGGCAGCCGGAAAAAGCCAAATCCGGCAGCCCGCGATGAAGCACCGCAGATCTGCAAATCCGGCGGCCCGCCGACGCAGGGGGGAAGGGAAGGGAGGCCTCGTGCGTGTGGAGGCCTTCCGGCGTGCTCCTGCCAGCTGCTGTCACCGGAATCTTGGGCGGCGGCGCGAGGGGGGAGGAGGGGTGGTTGGTGGGAGAAAGCGCGGGATGAAATGTCCCCCACCCACCACCACCAACCGCTTCCGCTTATATGCAGGGCACCGCAACCGCGGGGGAAACCCACGTTTTTCCGCGTTGGGGTCGGGATTTTGCCGCGCCCCCTAAATTTTTTTGCGGACCGGGGCGGGATGCGGGGTCTGATCCGGCTGCTTTTTCGGTCCGGACTCGCATTTTGGCGGTTATTTTACGAGTCGGGGCGGGATGCGGGGTCTGCTAGAGTTGCTTTTAGGGCTTGCGAGCACAAGTTGATCGAGGGCCGGTGATCAGTGGCGTTGAGAACGTTCTTGTCATGGAAAGAATGCAATTACGGGTTCAACACTTTCGTCCGTCTATTTTTTGTGGGTTCAACACTTCCGTCCGTGTTAATATCTATCTATCTATTATATTATTATATATTATTAAAACGATAGAAAATGAACGGTTGAGATAAATTACTCTATAATTAAAGATGTTTGAACGGCACAGATTGATTAGCAGGTTTTTTTTTTGCAAAGACATACATAATACTACACGGCAATATGCTAGATTTTTTTAGAAAGTGGGGCCATGTTAGATATTATAGAGACCGCATTGTGCACGTCTCCATCCGCAATGTTTTTTTTTAATACAAAGATATACGCAATCTTGGTTCCGTGTACTCCAAGGCTGTATATTACATCTTTTATAGTAAAACCATGTTAGAGATTAGACACTGCACTGTGCACGTCTCCGTGTAAAACTAGGAAGCATCACCAGTTGTTGTTTGGGCTCCGCTTAGCCGTGTATAAATACATGTACATGTACTGTAATCTACTACTACACATTTGCCTTTGGCAACAGATCGTTTCCGTGTGCACGTCTATTTCTAGAAGATCGATCGCATCAAGCTAGCTAGTTTTGTATTTCTCTCTGCGAATTGAAGCCGGAAAATCAATCAGGCTAGGTTCCTTAGTGTACTTTCTGTGTCATCGCCAGGCGAAAAGCAACTAGGGATCGAGATAGACAGGGACAACAAGCCAGGGAGAGAAGCACCGTGATGCCAGCGTTCCACACGAGGTGATACAGGGAGGCTTATAACAAGTTTCTCGAGTCTACATCTCTATAATTAATTTTACGACAAGCTCCATCACGATGAGGATGGAAGTGCTTCTGATTGGGCAGCGAACACCACTGCAGTCATCAATCTCAGCCACCATATTTGCAGGTTGTGCACGACGGAGACGTAATTAAGGTTGAGCGGTGGGTTCCAAACAACTGCAGAAGCATGTATGGAAGGATGTGCAGCAACAACCAGACATGCACAAACCTCGCAAAAAAAGATATCTGATATGGCCCTAAACGGCAGCGTTGGAAGTCCATTAAGCTGTTTGAAACTTTGAATAGATGGTGATCCCAAGTTAGCAAACAAGGATGCAAGTGGAGCCAGATCCTCTAACGTGCTAAGGAAAGGCAGGAAGACCTACAGTCCCCTGACTTTGCTTCGCTGCCGGCGCATGAACAGGGATCTAACCTGCGTTTATATACAGTAATTTTTCTACAGTAACAAGTTGCATTATTTTAGCTACAATGCATGCTTAGCTCTCTGACTTGCCTCAATGATTTTACACAAGGGAGCATTGTAGCTTCCCTGCCTTCCCTCCAGCACGTCAGAGGAGCCGGTTCCGATGCAAGTGCAACACATGGTAGACAAGGTATATTTTTTTTCCATATCGTCTGTACCACCACTGTTTGCATTAGTTCAGCTCTGATTATTTCCTAATCAATCACATGTGCCGACTTAAAGATTAGAGTTTAATGCCATAAAAAAGTTGTTCGAACTGACCACACAATAATGGGTCAAATACATTATGTCACCTCTCTATCTGATGAAGCCATGCAAGTGAAATAGGTTGTACATGCAGTGTGCGAAGACATAGTAATTAGTTTTGACTTAGAATTCGTCCCAATAGGAAGATTTAAATAATAGATGCACCGTGTTAGAATGTATGGATCTATCGATCTGTAACAGTAGTAAAACTCCAGAACCCTGCAAAACATACTAAAATGGAACGATAACAAAATTAAAATACACACCAAGAATGGTGCGTTTAGAGATTAATATGACAGAATAAAGAAAAAAACTTTCATAAGAACCCATCATACACGAGCAAGCCATACTCATTTATGTGAGTCCAATGATCAGATGTTTTCTTAGGTGACTATACATCAGTTATTACAGTAAAGAAACATTAGACTGAAATATATATCCACAGTATATTTATTGTCGCGCTCTGAATATAAACTATTACAGTGTGAATGAATGTGTTCTTTTAACAAAATTTAACAAAATGAAATGCAGATAAAGAATGCAAGCAAATTTTCCATATTAAATTTGGATTAAAGGTTTAAAATAAAATTAAGATTGCAAATACTATTTTCGCCCAGTATGAATTTCATAAAAAGATTCATCTAAAAATATTTGATGTATAATTAGCTTTTGAGGATTCATATAATTAATCAAAATATCAAAAGACAAGATAATGCAAAACAGCACGAGGATGATCATCATGAATAAGCTTTTAAAGCAGCGAGTTAGAGGGAATATTTAAGTTAAATATTATCAACAGAAAAAAATAAGCGTCAAATAAGATTAGCATCTCTGGATACATATGTTGGTAGGCAACATCAATCAACAAAGCCAAAGAATGTGGCCATTTATTGATATGTGCGAAGCAGGATAACTTTACATACATGCCTTTCATGTTTAGATTAAATTCCTGGTAGGGAATTGTTCAAAAGCAAATTGAGAAATGATACAAAATGAGGGGCAATGAAGAGTGGATCAAATAATAAAAACCACTGAGGTTGGCATGGAAGCTCATATATGGTTTTCCATCGGTCTTCCAACTTCACAGGCAAAGGAATTTACTTAACAACAAAATGCACTTGCATGTTTAAATGGGATCTCATATTTCTATAATTGCATAGAATAGGTGGAGAATTTAATCAAAAAAATGTTTTAGTGAGAGGCCACATAGTTAGCAAAGGCAAAATAATAATCCTAAGAGGCTAATCTAGCCGCGCAAATGCGCGGGCAACCCGGCTAGTTGGAATTAAACGAATAACCTAATAAGGACCATTCGATATCGCAAAACATATAGTGGCACATATTTAATATTAACACAGTATGACGTGTGTAAACTTCATCACGAGTGGATCCATTTACTAGAAAAAGGCGTCCATGTGAGTAGAAAAGAGTCAGTCATGGGAATAGTAGGACATATGGTGGCACATATTTAATATTAACATAGTATGACGTGTGTAAACTTCATCATGAGTGGATCCATTTACTAGAAAAAGGCGTCCATGTGAGTAGAAAAGAGTCAGTCATGGGAATAGTAGGATGTCGATAAATGATAGTGAAATGATAGAGTACTTATACTCGAATAGTTCACAAATGTACTAAGACTGATTGCATAGTGGGATCAGATTGGATATGGACATGTGTAACCGACATCAATTTCAGAAAAATGGTTGTTAGAAACCGTATGCCAAGTATATATATGGAAGAAAGTTTTTGAATTCTGCCAACAGCTTCAAATAACGTGGGAGCAATTAGAGACTACAAAACATATGCCGAGAGTGTTTGGCGATTTAGCAAGTTTTGGTGAGAATACCACAAATGATGAGGCGGATGATACATTTTCATACCTTATACATGGCTGCACATTCTCTCTCAAAGATATTTAAAAGACATAGTAATCATTCATTAATGAAATTTAGGAGTGGACACAGCAATTCGGCTTCCGAGCTCATCTGCTCCCCGCCGTGAACAGTAAAAATAAAGCAATACATAGAAAAATTCAAAGAAAAAAATCTGAATTTTTTTGGCATGGAAGATGTTCGAGTGCGTACCGTTTGTGCCAAATTTGGTGGTGTTGAGACATGTAAGTAGCTCTCAGAAAAAAAAATTAGGGTTTGTGAGAAAGATTACTTTTCATGTACTGTTCAAACTGATTTCGTCTTTTTGCCACAAGCTCCTCAAACTGAACAGAATGAAATTTTTCCCGGACATCACATATTCCTGTGTCTTGGTTGACAAAAAGATTCAGATGCTTTTAATTTTTTCTAATATTATTAGTTATTTCAATGTTCATCGAGAGCAGATGAGCCTTGGTTCATAAATGAATATTTGGGAGTTACATCTTTAGCTTATCAATTAGTATTTTGATAAGATACAAAAATGAACTTAATAGATCTTTGCGCGGGCAATGTGTTCTAACATTACCTCTCAATATATTACAAACTAATATCACTATAGTTTAATTCATCATGGATGATTTTGTGTAGTTTCATCATTCATAATTATATAAAAAAGGCATGTACACTGTAGAATGTCTCAAATATAAAACAATATTTTTGATATTATAGAATTCTAGCCACGCAAATGCGTGGGTAACTCCACTATTTTCCCTATTTTTAGAAGTAAAAAAATATATAGCTAAAATAACTTATGCCCACCATGACAAATAAGTCAAGAAGTAGTAGCGCGGGTATCATTCCAAGTAGTTATAGTGACTTAAGTGTTAAGAGACTATGTATATACCATGGTGGATACAGTAGCATTTACTCCCTATATGATCTATGTGGGGGCACAAACAACGGCCATTATTGCAACTGGTGCCCCGGAGACTACAAAAATTTCGTTGGCGTGCAATCACCTATTACGAGTAGGTAATTTCTATCATATCTTAAAGCTTGGGAGCCATAGGACCATGAGGTTGACACCATATGGGGGATCAACACATTGACATACCAAAAACATCACATATGTTTCTAAATAAATAGAACATCATCGTAGAACAATAATTCATTTGCGAACACATGAATAAATAGCACAATATTTAAGATTCAATCCTTTGAGTTGAAGGATTATCATAAGAACTTCGTAGGACATTAATCTCAAGAAATGTTCTACATGAATATTCTTTGGGCCAAAGCTCTGCCGCCTGAAGCGTGCTTCTCCTTCAATCCGCAATGCATGAAGACAACAATGGTGCTCTCTTGGTTCGGGCCTTCAGGACATGATAGCTTCACACACCTTCCTCCCGTGTTTTCTCCGCAGCGGCAATATTTAACAGACACTTGGCTTAGCATTCTCAAAGGGCACCTAGGGACATGTGGTGAGAGAAGTCCATACACACCTATAGTCTTGTCACATGGTTTACCTTACAACCTTGGTCTTTAATTTTGTACACTTTAACCCCTAACACTGAAAGACGTTCACTTTACAACCCTCTCCTCATTCAACCGGTATATTTGACATGTTTGACTTTGGTTTTCTCATAGTCAACAGTGTCACGTGGTTAGTGTACTATAGCTTGTTAGAGCACATTTTTTACATAAGCATCAACACTCATGATACTAATGAGTCTTGTCGTTCTTTCTTCACTACAAAAACTGCACTTCCTCAATAACTATATTACTGCAACACCCCCACATACAAAATAAAATGGTGTCTAACAGTCTTGTTTGTGAGGACATTGCCAATGGTTTAGTAAAAACATGTTTTGATCTTTGGTTTGGCCATTACTAAAAAACACATAAAATCTGCTAGCACCAGTGATTTTCATCTTAATAGTATGAATCCCATTACCTTATGCTCATATAACCTTACAAACATGAATTGTGCATCACCTTGCAAGCCGCCCATCGAACTATGTGAGATTGGAAGTGAGTCTGCAAAGGCATGAGGTGAAGAGGTTGGAAGACATCTTACATTGAGGAGATGCTCTTGCATCTAATTGGTGGCTTGGCTCGTGTAGTCGTGTCTATGACTGGCAATCGGACATACTAGATCTAGGATATGTACTGTAGTATGCGAATATGCAATGGAGTTCTACATCATACTCAAAATAATTGATCAACATGATATACACTTTGTCTTAATAAAATAATTCGAATAGCGAGTTTTTCAAATGTGTCAGTAGCATGCAAGGCTTGATTACTTGTCCATATATGTGTATCATCCATCTAGTACTAGTTACACTAACTTTAAGTAATTAAACGATTCAATAAATGTGCATGTCTTCCGGTGTTGGATTGTACTATGTTCCATGACAACCACATTTAGATTTGACCCCACCTTGTGGTTAATTAATTGGCGAGAGTGTTTATTTCTCTTAGGCAGGTGGAAATGGGGAATTAGAAACTAGTAATGAAGTTTTGTTGTTGAGTTGTGTTGTGTACTTATGTGTCTCTCATGTTCAATATTGCAAATATACTCATGTCTGAGATTCCTTTTCTCGTATTGTGGACATGCAACTCCCATTCTCTCGTAATATATGATTTTTAACTTCTTTTAAAGAAATAAAATTTAGTCCCAAGACCCAACGTTATATTTTTAGGTCTCTTCCAGTGCTACAAGGTAGCACCGTTCCTTAGTTGTTCACATGATTTTTTTGTCGACATGCCATCGAGTTAATAGGAGAGAGAGAGAGAGAGAGAGGGAGAGAGAGAGAGTGATATGAGGAAACTGTCTCTTTTGTACATACAGTGGCTTAACGCAATCGATGAAAAAGCCATTGAAACTCATTATCATTATCTAATTAGACTCACATACTTATATGTGTAAGATATGATCCGTTGGTATAATTGTATATAAAAATATATCACCTTCTGAGAGAGTACACTAAGGGATTATACATTGAAAGTGACCTCATTATAATTAGGGTTTGCATAAATTTGTGAATCTATTATATTATTATAGTTAAGGGATCACATTCTCCCACAAAGGTTAAAATTATCTACTCATTCGACCATGTTGGGACTTAGTTATGTCGATGACCAAGTGAATGGACTGCACTCATGTGAGTATCACGTGTCCATCGAACATCCATGCATATCATGATGAGGACCAACCATATCCACCAAATGTGTTGGAAGAAGTAACTGCACATATTCACTTTGGCGACCAAAAAGTAGATATATAGGTCATCGTGGACAGTGTAAACCATCGTCTATGATTCTAGGCTCCAATTCCTCTAGCAAACAAACACATGGGTTAGTCAATCACACATATTGACAAAGAGATCACATGACAAAAAGGCATTGTGTTCCTAAGGATTAGGGGCGAGGGGTATTGGGAAACAAATTGAAGGGATTAGAAGGAATCGGGAAGTAAAGTCTAACAATAAATATATAACACACTACGGTATTTTATTCAAGTGGATTAGCAGATATCAATGGGACCTCGAGAAAATCCAGTGTGGTAGGTTCTCGCCTAACCAAATGTTGGATCTCAAGGTTCTCTCATATGTCTACACCAAGTGATGGAGGTAGATTGGGATTAACTAAAGGATAGAACAAAAGTTTTCCTCTCAACGCCTTGTTTTGTCTTTACTCTTCAATGTTTTGTTCCTGGGCTAGGCGGTCCATTGTCCAATTTTACTTCAACTTAGCTCCGCTGTTGCATGTGGCATCTTAGCATGTTTAGTAATCTTTGCAACTACGTGAGAAAGTATTTTTGCAAAATGAAAATAAAAAAATGACAATTAGTTGGACATCCCATAGCTATCCACACCATCTATTTCATCAAGATTTGTGCAACAGTTTTCCAGCAAGACACCTCAATTATGCACATTCAAGTTTGCACAAGGCACTTCAAATTTAGCATTTCCTCAGATATATACATTTTTACCAATCAATACACATTTCTATTTAGGGACACAATTATGAAGGTGTCATATGCATTGCGAAAATTCCACTGTCATTAAACATCACTGTTGTTATAAATTACTTGTTGCAAATGAGGTACAACGTGTGCACGCTAATCAACACTCAAAATAATAATCTTGAATCATCAAAAGTCATGAACTGAATTTTTTTCTTATCATGTAAAGTATGCAATTACAAGACTTTGTTCTTCTTGGTACCATGCATACCAGAAGAAAAACTCAATAAGATCCTTGTGTTTTCGACTACAATAACGTATACAATACAACTATTAGGAGAACCGGAGAAAACAAGGCCCCGTTTGAGCTGAACTTCATTGGAATTGCCACTATGGTAGCTCCGGTGAGTTTTTAGTATGTTCCCGTTACCAAAAGGCATTTGCAGTTTTTCACATTGGAAAAAGAATGGCTCATGCACCATTGCATCACCATTCATCCATGAAAAATGCCAGACATAAAAGGCACATATGAATTGCCGATAGGTCATTTCTCACACTTTAATTCAGGTATTTATATTGACATGTGAGATGTGAAAATAGATTTATAATTAGGATTAGAGAGCAAGCAATTTTGATTTGGTTGCTTAGAAATGAGACTGCATTTTTCATTGCATCTAGCTATCCTATCCTAATTACAAAGTCGCAGCGTAGATTCAAAATACATCATTTTCAATAATCACCCAACAATAAAGAAATCTCAAATATCTTAGAAAGGTCATTAGCATACATATATAAGTCAATATAAATCTCACCTTCGTGGAACTTAAACTCATAAAAAAATTAGAACTCAATTTCTTTTTTCTCTCAGAGAACCCAACATCTGAGGTGTTTCAAACAATGTAATTTGAATAGTCTCTTAGGTAAAAAAATCTTAAATTTTGGGGGAATTTGATGTTTTGATCTTTCCATTTATATTTTTTATGAAATTATTTTATTCGTGACTGTTTGACGAGATTTTGTCACGCTGAAGTATCTATGAGCATGTAAAATATTTTCATAATGTTTTTTTCCGAATTATTATTTTAGAATCACATGAAGAACAAATGTGATAGAGTTTTGCATGTGCACGTATGTGGGGAAGCTTCTCCATGCCTAAGGCTCACAAGATGGTCATTGTTGATTCACATGTGGACTAAAGAATCAGAACCGGATGCATGCATGCATTGCATGCTTATTAGCCTGCTTAATCATGGATATATTATTTAAATATTCCGGCCAGCCCGTGACACGGTGTTTTAGAGCATTAGCAACTCGGTTGTTAAATTGGCCACATGCAAGCGTCTCCTTTGCGTCCATCTAGCAGCCAGCAAGATATAGAAGCTAACCGAGTACGTCTGGGGATGACAATGAGATACACATGCACCTTAACCTTACGGTTTGGGAACAAACACTCTCCATCCCCCCGGCTCTCGCGTCGTCCCTCTCGGGCGACTCGAGAGCGACCCCAAACCCTAGCCGCCGCCACCTCTCCTTCCTCCTCCCCCCGCCTTGCCGCCATCCGAGGATCCCGCCGACTGCTGCACGTCTTCTGGTGAAGGTGGCGGCGAGGATCTGCTGCCTCACGCCGATGTGAGGGGCTCTGGAAGCCAGGTCAGCGCCCTGGGTGGAGATGGTGGCGTCGATCTCTCCGGTGGATGGCGCGCGCGGGAGCTGGTCGTCCCTTCCGGCCGCGTGGGTGGCGTGAGGGCGGCGAGGTCTTGCTGCAGCGGCTGGCGGCTCTTCTTCCTCTCGGCCCCTTCCCCTCGCAGTGGCCTCCTCTCCCGATTTGGTGGCTGGCCCGTTAGATCTGGCCGAGGATGGGGTGGTGGAGTCTTGGAACGGGGGAAACCCCTGGTCGATTTCGCGTCGACCTCGACGCCGGCGGCGCTCCGGTGTCGTTCCCCTCTTGAGGGCGGGTCGGGCTTCCAGATCCGTCCCCCTCTTCCCCCTTCCTGCTCCGGGCGAAAGTCTTGGCCTTTTGGCCGGACGGCGGAGGCGTTCTGGCGTCTCGGTCCTCCCTGGAGGCGCCGTTCAAGGGCTGGTTGGAGGTTGGGCGTGCTGCTTGGTGGTGGGTGGTGGCAGCTGTGCTCGATCCCCTGGTTGATGGCGTTGGTGGTGGCATGTGGGTTCTTCCGCATCTTTCAGTGGCTCCCCGCCTTGTCAGCTGGTTGGCTGCCGGCCGGTGGTGGGCGTCCGGCACGGTCTGGACGAATGGGAGATAGTGGTCTCCCCTCTGGCAGTGGCCCGAGGCAGTGGGCGGTGGAGCCGATGGTTTCCTTCAGGCGGTCTGGGCCTTCATGTCCACGGCAATTGTCGGCGTAGGGTGGCTTCGGCCCTGCTGTTCTGTCTGCACAAGATATCCGGTGGCTTGATCGCAGTTTCTCTTGATGCTCTGTTCACTGCTGCTCCAGGGCGTAGTGAATTGGCATGTACTTTTCAGTTTTTTGTCAAGTCTTTGCCTTTGTAATTCAGCACCATTGTATCCTAGCCGGTTGATGGCTTTATTAATTTGAAGTCGGGCCTTCGTGCCTTTTCTTAAAAAAAAACCTTACGGTTTGAATGGATCAGTATCAGTTCCACGTATCTCGTGAACGACGCGCTCGGCTAACAGAAAATGGGCGGCGCACGCCTTCCTCTGGGTACTTTGAGCCAGCCCTAGCTAGTGGCTATATAAAGAGGCCATCCTCTCATCGTCGGGGAGGAAAGCACACCAGGCCGTCAGGCTGCTCACACACGCACAGAGGGCTGGCCGCAAGGCCGCTCTGCAGTACAGGCGCATGCATGCTGCGGCCGCCGCAGGGCTGCGCACACACGGACGCACGCACGCGTACACGCCGCAAGGCCGCCGCTCTTCACATCCACGCTCGCCAACCTCCAGGTTGTAAGGTTCTTCCTCCACGTACGTAAACACATCAGACGAACAGGTTCAAAAGAAGATCAACCATGGCGTTTCATGATGGTGAGACTACACGCTCCTTGTGGCGATGCCTTTGACCCTTCTCCCTCTCGTTCTTTGTGGCGCGGAAAATTAGATTGCTTCACACGAGTCAAATATGTGCCTCGGAAAAATAGATTGGTTTCTCCGATCTTTGTGACTCGGAAAATTAGATTGGTTCACACCAGTCAAATATGTTGCCTCGGAAAAAATAGATTGGTTCATCCCGATCTTTGTCTCGAAACAACGTTTCGTCCCGCTTTATAGATAAAGCACCAACCACAGAAGTACACGGTCGAACGATACAAGATGGTGAGATAGCCCTCTTACAAAGCCGATCCTAAGATATCCGACAGACACAGACAGACGCGACTATGCTACCAGCTACAAGCACCGGAAGCACCAAACAACCCCACGCTACAACCTACCACACATGAGCTCCACGACAACGCCCTCAAGAGGGAAGACGGCACAGAGCGTCGCCACTGCCGAGTCCAAACGGACAAAGGTCTTCACCCGGAGCCCGGGCACGACGAGAAGAACCACAACGACGTCTTCAAGAGGCCGCCATCATGGCACGGATCTTTCGCCCGGCAACTCACTCATGCCCCTAAGAGGCCAACAAGAGGAGCGCGGCGAAGCCAGCACCCCAGATCCGGATCAGGACGCCACCCCACCAGAGAAAGGGCACGTCCGAGCGACCCATTGCCACCCCTCCCGTTGTCCACACAACTCGGGAGAGGAGCCACCACCACCACAACCACAATGATGCCTGCCGGAAAGCAACCATGTGGCCCGCCATCCGGGGCCGCCGCCCCGGCGTCCCTGTCGCAAGATACCATGCACCGCCCACGTCAAAACGCACACAAGCACGATAGGAGGAGCGACGATAGTCCATCAGCTCCTAGCTCGGCATCAGTCCCGGTGTCTGGGCAGGCGCCTCCATGGTAGGAGGCACCCACACCTGCGTCTCCAGCCAGTGCCAGGTGGACAGGGGGGACACGATTCCAAGACTACCGACGGCCGCCGGCAAACCAGCCCCTGATCACGCGAGTTCACAGGACGCCATGTCCATGGCCACCGGCATTGATCCGCGAACCGACGCACCGCAAGTCCGACCACCACCAACGAGCACTCCCCGGACCGCGCCCACCATCGCCTACCCGGAGCGGAAGCACCGACACGTCTCGGGCCTCGAATTGGTCCGTCCAAGCATGAGCCCCGGGTCCTGACCCTCTCCGCGCGAAAGCCCGCTCCTTTGACCCGAACCCAGGAGAAGGGAGGAGCCACCACCACCCGCACCCCGCCGCCGTACGTCACTGGCCACCGCCGAATCCGCTGTGATCGCCACGCCGGCGAGTGCACCACCCAGGCCGCCCGTAGACACCCGAACCCGACAGATCGAGCACCCACGAGCCGGCACCACCTCGTCGGACTCCCTACCACGCCGGAACACAGCAGCAGATGCCGACCCGCGTCGCCGCGACCCTCGTCGTGAGAAGCGGCCACCCAGCAGATCTTGCCGAAGCCCCCCGCCGCCACAGCACCCCCGCACACGCAGCCGACACCACCCACGCCGCCTGAAGCATGGCGAAGCACGCCGGCGCCCTCCAGCACCCGCTTGCCGCCATGCCACGCCGGCCGGCGCTCGCGCTGCGCCCCGACCAGAGGAAGCCCCGCTGCGCCGGCCTCCACTCGCGGGGAACAAGAAAGGCCCTGCCGCCGTCGGATCCGGACGGGCTTTGCCCGGCCG
>NC_041385.1:804937173-804944926 GCF_002162155.2 Triticum dicoccoides
AAGGGGGAGTGCAAACCCATCCCGATCTTTGTTGCCTCGAAAAAAATGGTTTGGTTCACACGAACCTAATATGTTGCCTCGAGAAGAAATAGATTGGTTCATCCGACCTTTGTTGCCTTTCAAAATAAGATTGGTTTGTCCGGTCTACAAAATTGTTACTCACAGGTACAAACTACAAGATTTGTTGTTGATGCTTGTCACCTAAAACAAGCAGGTAGAATATAGGTACAGGTGCAGGTGATAAATAGGGTTGAGGCAGAAAATGTGATCGGTTTACACAGGTCCTGGATTAGTTCGCCAACCCATGTAGGTACAGGTGATGAACAGGGCAGCGGAAAATTAGATTGGTTTACACCGTTCATGAGATTGGTTTGCCGACCCATATACATTTGCAGGTGAACGAGACGAGTCAGAAAATTTGATCGGTTTACACCGAGCTAAATACAGGTCCAGGTAGTCCTTGATCTACAGTGCTGTGGGTACCTTGATAAACTTTACTCCTTTGATGCATGGGAAGGCTACCCAAAATCAGTACAAGGCTCATACAGAACCGGCCGCGAGCAGGCTGCTGTACACGGCCGTCCGTCAGGGTGCTCACGTGCAGATGATCGATCAGGGGCAAGCTGTTCGACGGCAGCGGCACTGGTTTCATGAAAGAAGCATGAGAGTACGTTAGTCGTACACACTAGGTGATGTAGTCTGTTTCCAGGAAAAGGTTGGTAGTAACATGCATCGCCTACGTGGTACAAAAGTTTGATGCAAAGAGATCAACAAATTTGTGAGATGGTACGGGCTAGTAGTACTTTGCTATGATGGTGGAAATCGAAGTGGGAGGCACATTTTTAATTAAGAAATGCAGCAAAATATTCAAAGTTTTTTTTTACGAAAAAACTTTCAATCTATTCATCTTCAATCATGGCAGTACAACGAATATCAGAAATAAAAATTACATCCATATTCGTAGACCACCTAGCGACGACTACAAGCACCGAAGCGAGCCGAAGGCGTGCCGCCGTCATCGCCCCTCCATCGCCGGAGCCGGACACAACTTGTTGTATTAGACAGTCGGGAAGTCGTCGTGCTAAGGCCCCATAGGACCAACACCCCAGAACAGCAACCGCCGCCGATGAAAAATAACGTAGATGGAAGAATTCAAACCGAAGACACACAGACGTAGACGAACAACGACGAGATCCGAGCAAATCCACCAAAGATAGATCTGCCGGAGACACACCTCAACACGCCCACCAATGATACTAGACGCACCGCCGGAACGGGGGCTAGGCGGAGTGACCTTTATTCCATCTTCACGGAGCCGCCGCCGTCTCGCCTTCCTGAATAGGACACAAACTCTAACGAGATTGAAAAAAACGACTAAAAACGGAGCCCTCCCGCCGGCCCTTGTCAGGATCCACCGCACCTCCATGGCCCTGGGGCCACCGGAGTCGAGGCGGACCTGCGCCGGCGCCGGCGAAAGGCACGAACTCTAACTTTCTTTCTTGGAGGAGGAAGAGGAGGCGGAGCCCTAAAAAAATATTCAAAGTTTCTCCTTACAAAGCCAGCCCAGTCGCGAAATCGAGTGATGCTGCAACTGTAACCATCAGAATTGATGTCGTAACATAATTATGGTTGCCGTGGTAGCGGTCACAGATGCGCACACTAATTTTTCGTATTCCAATCCTTAAAAAAAATGAATCCCTGCTGTGACATGGTGATGTACTAAACACGAATAGTCACAAAAAAGGACATTGTTTCTTTTTTAGGGTTGCATCTTCAGTTTTTTATTTTGAGAAATGATAGAAGACCATACCTTCTTCTTTTATCGAAAGAGAAGGCGTCAATTCTGGTAGGTGAAGACCACATTCATGAGTTGCCTGATATACATTGGGAGTTTTGTCTTAGCTGGGTGACAATTTCGTCGGTAGTTCCGAGTAATTGCTTTCGCTTTTATTCTGCCCATATCAAGAGTCGACAAAGGGTGTGGAAGTCCAATTTGAGCTTTATAATCATGTTTCTTTGTCAGTGCGAAATATTTTGACCGAAAAGAGTTGAATCCCTAGAGCTTCATTTCAATGAAGGACTAGGATGGTGAAAGTCTAAAACATTGTGGCCCGTCTGGTTATATTTCTTAGACTACAAATCAGATTCAAACTACATGACTGAAATTTGTCAATTTTCAAAGAAATTCGTTTGATCGTTTTGGTGATTCTGATTGAACCGCAGTCTTTCCACAATCAAAATTTAGAACCCAAGTACCGATTTGTAGTGTCAAATTGGAGAGATGGTGGGTGCACTAGTTAATAGGGAGATAACAAGGAGAGGGCCACCAAGTCACCACGTACGTAGTATCACCAGTGGCTAGTGGGGAGTAAATATGGAACAAGTTAGCTCATCTATGATTTTACTATACTGGAGTGAAGCACGTGAACCATGTGACAAAATTTATGGTGTAACAAGAAATTTTCTTTGAAGACATGCTCTTTGTTTTAGGAGAAGACATTACCTGAACCATCTAAGTATGATCCGTCGTTATAAAGCATGTGGCGACACCTATCGTTGCACGTAGCTAGTGAGAGTCTCCAGTTCTCTACTACTATCCCCATCGATGTTTGGTGTCTCTACCCATGATAGTATTAGCACCCAAACAAACACAACCAGAGTCATGCACTAAGTTTTAGGTGAGAAAGAGAGATACAATAGGAGAAAACGAAGATTATTTAGGTGGAGTTGCACTCATCCATGGAAACGGGAGGTATATGGATGCACACCCCTTGTTGAAACTTAGTTGAGCATTGTGTGCTAGGAATTGTGACAAGCCGTGAAGGGACAAGTGCAAGGATGATCTTCCAATGGAGTTTCTGCAATGAGGTTTGCGGGAAGTACCACTCTATTGTTGGTTTGCACGGAGGACTACTGCTTGAACTGGACGCGAAGAGCACAGAGCTGCTGACTAGGCGTCCTTCACAGTAGAGCACCTCAATGAACAGAGTATTTGACAAAAAACTATCACATTTCACGTCACCGGCTCACAGAACTACCACATTTTAAAAAGTTAAAAAGTGACCGAAAACTCTAGATTAGTACTATTTGTGACAAAAAACTACCAAGTTGAGTTGATGACCTTTTTTATGATTTTAATCCTGTTTATGACATGCGGGACCCGCGTGTCAGAGCTGACATGGCGGGAGAGTCAACTCCGTTTATTTTGATAGTTACATTGACCGTTATTACATGTGGATCCCACACATCATTCTTCCTCCTCCTTCTCTCCGGGTCGATGCAGCCGCCTGCCTCCCCCGGCCGCCGCTCCATCTCCATCTCCTCCCCACTCTCCCTGCCGCCCCGCTCCCGCTTGCTTTCTCCACCGCCGCCCGCCTCGCCGGAGGAGGACATGCTTCCCAGATCCATCGGGCACGGAAAGCCGCCGCTGGCTCGGAACCAGAGCATTGGCGGCGGCGGCGGCGTTGGTGGCGGCGAGCAGTGCCGGATCCGGAACCTGGACGATGGCACGGAGTTCGAGCTCGGGGAGGTGCATCAGGAGGTGGTCCGCGAGGTCGGCACTGGCCGCCAGCTCACCCCTGGAGGAGTTCGAGTTCTGCCTCGGCCACTCCCCGATCATGCACGAGCTCATGCACCACGCCACCACTGCCGGCGCCTCCTCCTTGGCCTCCAACCAAGTCGGTGCCCCCGCGTCGTCCAAGCCTTGCAGGAAGTCCGGCGGGTGGTTGCGCGGCATCAGGCACCTGGACGATACCGTCGCCTATGGAGGGCGCCACAGCAGCACTGAGGTAAGGGACAATGAAAAGGTGAAAAAGAGAGGGAGGAGCACCATCTCAGCCCACCACCGATGACAGCCTCGACGGCAGCAGCACGCGCAGTGCGGGCAGGGTCAAGGTTCCACAGTATGGGAGGACGTGCAAGGAGCTCACCGGCGTGTTCATGACGCAGGAGTTGGCCGCGCACTCTGGCTTTGTGTGGTGCATCAACTTCAGCCTGGATGGATGGTACCTTGCGAGCGCCGGCGAGGACCAAGTGATCCATGTCTGGTAGGTCTCCGAGGGTGAGAGATTGGGGGAGTTGCTCGGGGAAGGCGCAGTTTCGAAGGAGAGTGGCATGAACACTAGGTGTCGTTGAAATGCCTAAGAGAGAAAGAGGTTGAGGAAGAAGAAGGTAGATGCTGACGTGTGGGACCCACCTGTAATAACGGTCAACATAACTGTCAAAATAAACGGAGTTGACTCTCCCGCCACGTCAGCTCTGACACGCGGGTCCCGCATGTCGTAACAGGTTTAAAATCATAAAAAAGGTCATCAACTCAATTTGGTAGTTTTTTGTCATAAAATTAGTACTAATCTGGAGTTTTCGGTCACTTTTTAAAATGCGGTAGTTCTGTGGGAAGGTGACGTGAAATGTGGTAGTTTTCTGTCAAATACTCCGATGAACACTCATGAATGCCTGGTTTGCATGGAATGGTGCTGGAAGCAGACCACCTCGAGAAACCCTGATGAACGTCTAGGTTGCGTGAAATGGTGCCGGTAGCAGACCACCTCGACGAACACTAGTGACGTTTGAGTTGTACTAACAAACACCGGCAGCAACCGTCTAGGATGTGAGCAGCTCGAAGCCAGGTTTGCAGCTGCGACAAAAGATCGACGAGAATCCTCCATCTATTGGATCAAAACGTAGAAACAAGAGAAAGGACACCAATATGTTGTATCTAAAGCATGATCCAACCTGATCTAGTGGCTAGCATGCTCGCTTGCACTCTTTTTGTTTGACCGAAACTACGGACCGCCAGCCTGAAGTTATATTAGCCAGGGAGAAATGACAACATTCAGGGACTTACATAGGGGTGAAGAAGAAGAGATATTACAAGGAGATAGTCCCCCAAACAAACAACAAATGATAGCATAAATTCTCTCAGGTAAACACATGGTGCCCCAATCCTTTGCAAGGGTCTACTTCAGAGGGTCTTTGTAGGGATTATACCATAACAGTAAATCCTCGCAGATCGCCATAGAATGGAGGATAGATCCTGATCGTGAGCACGGAAGACCATAGCATTTCTCCGCTTCCAGATAGACCAAAGACTGGCAATAACAACTGTTGAACAAACTTTGTCCATCGAAGAGTTAGCCCAAAGATCTTGAATGCATACGACTTCAGGAGGAGAAGAAGTAATTTGTCCCAGATTAACTTGATGGACATGCCGTTCAAAAGTAAGTGACTCGAGGTTTTTGGCTCATCACTAAATCAGCAAGTATCGGAGGTCGACATCCGGGAAATTGAAGGGGGGGGGGCACATTGTTGAAAAAATGTAAAATTGTGGAACAAAACAATATCGTCATGCTATGTGATGTCAGCCCGGGCACACAATCGAGCGATGGTGCGACAAGCTCACCGTCATGATGGATGTTTGTGATGCAATTAGACCAACAAGACTCAAAAATTTAATTAGGCTGACATGGGCGCATCAAAATCGATATCAAAATCAAAAAGATGAAAGATCTACAATCCAATTTCTCGATTCAATAGAAGCCCAACGAGGTGCATATGGTACGCAAATAAGAATAGGATAGATATGTCAAAAGGAGGTCTGATTACACCTATTCCTAATCCTAAATACAATGTAAGGACGTAGGGATTTCTATGTAAACAGAGTATCCTATTTTCATAGTAGGCTCGAATGACCCATTCTCATAATAAGAATGTGCACGGTCTGGTACGGTATGAAATGAACTTATAATCTAAAGATCGAGTCGATTCCATGATTATAAGTTCATAACCCTAGCGCACTAATTAATGTGTCAGCCGGTATTCCAATCCTAAAAAATTGAAACAAGTGTGCTACATAGTAGTGATCACGATGCATCGACGTCTACTGCGCCAATTTCGGCATCAGCACTGGCAGATCACGTGGTTTGGTCAATTCAAACGCCTCGGCCGCTGGAGGATGGGGCATCTCAGGCTGTGCCCCTGCAAGGTGGATCCACGTCGCCGCACACGCTACCGGGTGGGGCCATGTTGCATGGTGCGCTGCTGGAACAAATGTTGCGCCGGGCAGACCTGACCCTACGTCCAGGGGTTCTTCGGTGGTGGGTGCGATTGGCTGGAAACCATACCTTTATTAGTAGAACTAGAAAAGTGGCGCGCTCTTCTCGCGGGCTAGTACTTAATATAGTTTGGCTGAAATAATAAGTTCATATTCACCAGTTGTTTGGGTTGGTCATGAAGTGGTGATTTCAAGGATATAAGAGTTACCCCTTTAATGTTTCCGTGGGATATCTGGAGGCCATGTTGTTGCTAAAGTTTTTTAGTGCCACGTCCTCAAATTCATGGGATTTCCTAATGCGGCTGTAGTGATGTGCACATGGTGGGTGGCTAGCTTGACAATCCCGTTGAGGCATATTACAAGTTTCCTCCAGAAGTATCCTAGGCATAAAATTTGAGTCAACATGGGTGATTCTGTAAATATCATATTTTTTTCATATGCCCATGAAGTATATGTTAGCATGGATTAATATTTTAAAAAGTTTGCATCACCAAATATTACGCAATTTACGCTAAAAATGAGTCTATGCACTATATTTTTTCCCTAGACCATGTACATTATTTAGTGTTTTTTTAATAATTCATAGTTGATGCTTTTTGCATAATTTATAGCTGATAATTTGTGCTTTTTGTAGTAAAATAATGTTTTCTTACATGAATGATTAATTAGGGTTTTAGTCAACAGGCTCATGTAGATGCACACAACATTCATGCATCTCTAGCACTCCACAGTCCACATCTTCACACAAAGGCTGGCCTTGCCCGATCCCCTTTGTCTCATTTCCCCTTCTTTCCTTTCCGCGTCGACTCCAGTGTTGCTGCCGCCAGCTGATGTCCATCTACTCATAGAGCAAAGACACCCTCATTTTCTCCGTTGACTGCTTGATTGATGTCGCCGACTGATGTCCATCTATGCAAAGAGCAACATCGGTACTATTGTTGATTCATTGTGGGAATGTATCTCATGTCTCGTAGCTATATTGGATCCGGGCTGAGTTCATCCTCCATAAGACACATCCATATTAGTGAAAATCAAGGTGGGCCGACACGTCGTCTTCATCCTCCATAGGGTTGCCATATTCCGCTTGCAGGTCCAACTTTTTTCACCTTCCTGTTCATCTAATATTTCCCCCCTTCTTCTTATCCTTTTCCTATGTTTGTACTGTTGAACAGATGTAACTAAGGAAGTGTAAATAGTAATTTGAATACGCTTATCCAATTTATTCGTGCTTGTGAATGACATCCGCAGTTGCCCCCGTACCCCTATTCACATTCAGGCTCTCAACTATGTAATGAGCCTCAAATATCAAATAATATTTAAGCGTCGATGTTAGGTATGAGTGAGCCATTCCATCAAATGTTGATGCACGTTTCCATTACTTATGCATATCATTAGACCATATCCATGCTGCCATGTCATGTTAACATTGATATGTTAGTTATTATTTTGAAGATAGTTTGTAGTATACAAAATTTTCATTTACTTATTCTCGTCTAATAAAAGGTCAATATCAACGTCTTGTTGAAGAAGAACTATAATAAAAGTGTTTTTCTGTGCCTTTAGGATATTTATTTATATAATATTACCCTTAGTCTACCCCTTTATTGCGACTATTGAGAATGCTACGCACTGGTGGAAAAAGGGCCTTTGGTCGCGGTTCGCAACTGCCATTAGTCGCGGTTGCGCAACCGCGACCGAACG
>NC_041385.1:804948513-804949722 GCF_002162155.2 Triticum dicoccoides
CAACCTCGATGGTGCATGTTTCTCCTTGTTTCATCGTCTTGGTTGCGCCACGCTTTGACGACGTACTCGATTGTTTCGACGATCCGGCCGAGGGCTAAAATAAGAAAGAGTCGCGCGCGTTAGTACACACATATTTATTCAAATCAGTTAGTTTGTATCACCAGAGGCTCAATGTATATATATACCTCGGCGCCGGAGGTGGTTGCTACTTCCATTTGAAGATCGTCGTTTATCGACGTTTGTTCGGCATCATCTTGCTGACGGCGCCCTTCATCTTCACCGTCAAGGTTCAGATAAGAAGAGATATCATCTTCTTCTTCTCCGGTCGGCACATATAGAATATCGCCGTTTATGATGCCGAACATATGTGCTTCACCGTCCGGATCATAGTTGTCCATAATCGGGTCAGCTCTATCGTCCGCCATTAGGTCAGTCCTGAAAACATGTAGTGAAAACAAATTAATTAAGTGAAGAAGGGGGGCGGTGGCGGTGGCGGTGGCGAAAGGGCGGTGGCAAAAGGAGGGGGCGAGGAAGGGGTGGGAGAGGGTGTCGCGGTAGAGCGCGAGACGGGGCGGCAGACGACGGCGTCACGGAGAGGGAGGAAATTCCAATTTGTCATGTCGCGAACCCAAAATGGGCCGGCCCAGGTGAGCTACGTCCTGTGAGACGCGTTTCGTTTTTCTTTTTTTGTTTCGTCCAGGAAATTCCAATTTTCTTTTTCTTTTTCTTTTTTTTATTTTCATTTCTTTTCCTTTCTTTTTCTGTTTCGTTTTTCTTTTCTTTTTTTGTTTATTGTTCTTTTTCTTTTTCTTTTTCTTTTTAAAAAATGTTCTCCTTTGTTTATTTTCTTTTTCTTTTTCTTTTGTTTATTTTCATTTCTTTTCATTTCTTTTTCTGTTTCGTTTTTCTTTTCTTTTTTTGTTTATTGTTCTTTTTCTTTTTCTTTTTCTTTTTAAAAAATGTTCTCCTTTGTTTATTTTCTTTTTCTTTTTCTTTTGTTTATTTTCATTTCTTTTCATTTCTTTTTCTGTTTCGTTTTTCTTTTCTTTTTTTGTTTATTGTTCTTTTTCTTTTTCTTTTTCTTTTTAAAAAATGTTCTCCTTTGTTTATTTTCTTTTTCTTTTTCTTTTGTTTATTTTCATTTCTTTTCATTTCTTTTTCTGTTTCGTTTTTCTTTTCTTTTTTTGTTTATTGTTCTTTTTCTTTTTC
>NC_041385.1:804950601-804958467 GCF_002162155.2 Triticum dicoccoides
TCATTCCGTATTGCTGGTCCACCTTTACCCCACCTCCTGTTAGCTTGAACCATTTGCACCGGAACAAAGGGACCTTAAAGGAGGGTCCATAGTCAAGTTCCCATATCTCCTCTATGTAACCATAATATGTGACCTTTTGCCCATTCTCGGTTGCTGCATCAAAGCGGACACCACTGTTTTGGTTGGTGCTCTTTTTATCTTGGGCGATCGTGTAAAATGTATTCCCATTTATCTCATACCCTTGGAAAGTCGTTATAGTCGAAGATGGTGTCTTGGCCAACATGTACAGCTGATCTACAACATCATTGTCATTCATTAAATGTTTTCTCAACCAACTGCCGAAAGTCTCCATGTGGGCCTTCCTAATCCAGGATTCAGGCTTCCCCGGGTTGTCCGAGCGTAAAATATTCTTGTGTTTCTCAAAGTACGGAGCCACCAAGCTGGAATTGGTCAGTACAGTGTGGTGTGCTTCAGTCAGAGAATGGCCGTCCATACATATCGTTGATTTCCTTCCGATTGTGCCTTTTCCACTTAGTCTCCCCTCGTGCCGCGATCGAGGAAGACCAATCGGCTTAAGGTCAGGAACAAAGTCAACACAAAACTCAATTACCTCCTCATTTCCATAGCCCTTGGCGATGCTTCCTTCTGGCCTAGCACGGTTACGAACATATTTCTTTAATACTCCCATGAACCTCTCGAAGGGGAACATATTGTGTAGAAATACAGGACCGAGAACGAAAATCTCTTCGACTAGGTGAACCAGGAGGTGCGTCATAATATTGAAGAAGGATGGCGGGAACACCAACTCGAAACTGACAAGACATTGGATCACATCGTTCTGTAACCGTGGTAGAACTTCTGGATTGATTACCTTCTGAGAGATTGCATTGAGGAATGCACATAGCTTCACAATGACTACTCGAACATTTTCCGGCAGGAGCCCCCTCAAAGCAATCGGAAGCAATTGCGTCATAATCACGTGGCAGTCGTGAGACTTCAGGTTTTGGAACTTTTTCTCCGCCATGTTTATTATTCCCTTTATATTGGACGAGAATCCAGACGGGACCTTCATACTGCTCAGGCATTCAAAAAAGATGACCTTCTCTTCTTTGGTCAGAGCGTAGCTGGCACGACCTTGAAACCATTCCGGATGCCGGTCATCAGGGTCTTTCAAACGTTGCTGGTCCTGCCGTGCTTCCTTTGTATCATTTGTCTTCCCATACACCCCCAAGAAGCTTAGGAGGTTCACGCAAATATTCTTCGTAACGTGCATCACGTCGATTGCAGAGCGGACATCTAGGACTTTCCAATATTCTAGCTCCCAGAATATAGATTTCTTCTTCCACATGGCTGCATGCCCGTCAGCTCCCTTCGGAACTGATTGTCCGCCAGGACCCTTTCCAAAGATGACTTTCAAATCCTTGACCATATCAAATACCTCAGCACCAGTGCGTTCCGCAGGCTTCGGCCGGTGATCTGCCTTGCCGTTGTAATGCTTGCCTTTCTTTCTTACTGGATGAATTTTCGGAAGAAATCGACGATGCCCAAGGTACACGTTCTTCTTACAATTTGGCAAATGTACACTTTCAGTCTCATGTAAGCAGTGCGTGCATGCATTGTATCCCTTATTTGACAGTCCCGAAAGGTTACTAAGAGCAGGCCAATCGTTGATGGTTACGAAAAGCAACGCTCGTAGGTTAAATTCCTCTTTTTTGTGATCATCCCACACACGGACACCAGGTCTGCCCCACAGCTGTAAAAGTTCATCAACTAATGGCCTTAGGTACACATCGATGTCGTTGCCGGGTTGCTTCGGACCTTGGATGAGCACTGGCATCATAATGAACTTCCGCTTCATGCACAACCAAGGAGGAAGGTTGTAGATGCATAGAGTCACGGGCCAGGTGCTATGGCTGGAGCTCTGCTCGCCAAAAGGATTCATGCCATCTGTACTTAGACCAAATCTTATGTTCCTTGCGTCAGCTGCAAAATCTTTGAACTCTCTGTCGATCTTTCTCCATTGCGTTCCATCTGCGGTGTGTCTCAACTCCCCGTCCGACTTACGGTCCTCTTTGTGCCATCGCAACAACTTGGCATGCTCTTTGTTCCTGAACAGACGTTTCAACCGTGGTATTATAGGAGCATACCACATCACCTTGGCGGGAACCCTCTTCCTGGGTTTCTGGCCCTCAACATCGTCACCAGGGTCATCGCCTCTGATCTTATAACGCAATGCAGTGCATACCGGGCATTCATTCAAATTCTCGTATTCACCGCGGTAGAGGATGCAGTCGTTGATGCATGCATGTATCTTCAGAACCTCTAAACCTAGAGGGCAGACAACCTTCTTTGCTTCGTACGTACTGGCGGGCAACTCGTTATTCTTTGGAAACATATTCTTCAACATTTTCAGCAAGTTTTCAAATGCCGAGTCAGCTACACCTGCCTCTGCCTTCCATTTCAGCAAATCCAGTGTGCAGCCCAGCTTTTTCAGACCATCATCGCATCCGGGGTACAGCGCCTTTCTGTGATCCTCTAACATGCGATCCAAATTCTCCCTCTCCTTTTCAGTTTCGCAGCGTCTCCGTGCATCAGCAATGGTCCGACCAAGATCATCAACGGGATCATCACGTGCCTCTTCTTCACCTTCCCCTTCACCTTCAGCATCCTCCATGAAAGTATCACCGAAATGAGCAAGATAGCTTTCATCGATGAAATCATCCCCTTCTTCATCTTCTTCCATTATAACCCCTCTTTCTCCATGCTTGGTCCAACAATTATAGCTTGGCATGAAACCGTGCCGAAGCAGATGCATGTGAACATCTCTCGAGGAAGAGTAACCCTTCTGATTCTTACAGATAACACATGGACAGATAACAAAACCCCCCTGCTTGTTCGCATTAGCCACTACGAGGAAATCTTTCAAACCCGTAGTGAACTCGCCGGAGAGTCGGTTACCGTACATCCATTGCCGATTCATCTGCATTATTATAATATAAAATATATAATTAACCATCATGCATTTGTTAAACTAACTAGCTACAAACAATATAAATTAAACAATGAACTGCACACATGCATATTTTATCAATGACACACATGCATGAAAGGTTCAAGTTGCTAACCGCGATCGAGGAGGAAAAAATAAATGAGGAACCTCAAGTGTGGCTCCAACACTTCATATCATGTTTGTTTCACCCTCTTAGGGCATTTCATCAAACACCTTGTGTGCATAAGAGGAACCAAAAGCAAACCTACACCCCCTTGTGAAGCTTGTGAAGAGAAGTGGCACCAAATGGCTAAGTGAGCGTGCTGAACTGGTATATATAGGGGAGGAGCTTTAGTCGCGGTTGGCCTGGCCAACCGCGACTAAAGGCCTTTGTGCACCTTTAGTCGCGGTTGGCCTGGCCAACCGCGACTAAAGCCCCTCACGTGCACCAGCTGGCCACCGAGCGCCCTGGGCCCAGGCCTTTGGTCGCGGTTCGTCTGCCGAACCGCGACTAAAGACTTCATTAGTCGCGGTTCCTACAGTTTCGCGACTAATGGGGCTGGACGGAAGCCTCTTTTTCTACCAGTGACGTATAGTTCTCCATTGCGACGCATGTTTAGGTAGAGATATATAGGTCCAATTTTTTGGTCTCGGATCTCACCACCTTATTTATTTTTGTCACCGTACGGTTGAAATAATAAAGTAATTAAGGAAGTTTTGTTAGTGACTAACCTTCCAGTTCATGTTTTTGTACCACCATGTATGATGGCTGCTCTTGATCTTCACTCGATTGACTTATGGCCAAGTTACAAAATGATGGTAGTAAGTTATGAAGGTCAAACACAAAAGCGTAGTGTTACATTTTTATGCTCCCTCCAATTTTTTCTGGTCTTGGGACCAGCATTGGCAGAGTTAGGCCCCCTTACACCTATTAATTTGAACAAACTCCCAGACACTTATTAAGCTTTTTTTAGAGAAAAGATATAGTAGTAGCCTTTTACGTGAGTGTGAGATGTAGTACCTATTTGTTTTTTCTTTTGTTTTGCAACAGCCTCTACGTGAAATGAGGGAAATTGGGGATGACCGCTAAGTGCGTTTTTGTTTTCTGAGGGACGGCGGCTGTGATCTTTATTCTGGGAGTGCCTAGAACTCATCTAGATGAGATATAATTTGGTCTACTCACCTAAAAAACAAAAACATATACAAAGTAGTACTATAAAGGTGAATCCAATGGCTATAAAGGTGAATGAGACATAACTAAAACTCATCTTATAGTATCTTATAGTATCGTCCAATGGCTATAAAGGTGAATGAGACATAACTAAAACTCAGCTAGATGAGTTATAGCAAAACCGATTCTAGACACCATAAAGGAAGATGAGATCTATTAGTAGTTATTGTGTCTAGGAAATGGAGCTAAAAAAAGATCTCCCTCTGTAAACTTTTATAAGAGTGTTTGGATTTCGTACACACTCAACATCATCATATCAAAGTTCTGGATCCATTCTAACAACATAATGTGGTAGTAGAACTGAACTAGGCTTGTATCCATCAAACTTATAAGGTACTACTGATTAGTAACACGTGATCCTGATAGAGAGAATAGATCCTAATTCCTTAACCCCCGGTGGAAGAATGGACTGACTCAGATCAGAATGTCATAAGATAAAGGAGTAAAAAGAGCCTTACGTTCCATCCCACAAACAATTCCCCTACATATAACTAAAGAATTTCTAGACTCAACATCGACCAGTTTGGCTTGGAGAACCTACAGGCAGTCCGGCTCTGATACCAACGCCGTCAGGACCCCGACTCGATGTCACATTGATCTAGCCGGTAACACCTCATATCACTTTGCGGCCTCACGCACGGTATCCCCACGGGTGTCGCCTTACCTTTGCCCGGGACCGTTTGCGCCTTTTGGCTCACGTATATGATAGTGTCGCTAGCATCCATATGATAAGGAGCCCGGGCTGACATGACTAGTCGTAAACCCAAAGTGGCACAGACTTACAGGGACAGGCATCCATGACCCAGCTTCGAACGTGTCGGTCATCAGCAAGTGGGTCCGGGCTGTAGCACTGGGCTAGCAGGACTCCGGTAAACCGGGATGTAACGGGCTAACAGGACTCCGGTACTCAATGCGTGACATTTCCCCGAAGGGACAGACACAGGAACGAAGAAGGACACATGCCGGCCAGCCTAAGTGTTCCAGAGCAGTAGCAAGCTACCATGGCTCAGCGGTAACACTAGGAGACATTTCCCGGTAAGAGAGGCTACTAAAGATAAACAACTAGATAGTCAGATCCCACACATACTAAGCATTTCAATCATACACACAATATGCTCGATATGTGCAAATACAACGAAGCATCACAACATGACTCTATGACACAAGTACTTTATTTAAGCCTCAGAGAGCCATACATAACATACACAAAGGTACGGGTCTCACGACCCGGCATGCAAGTCATACAGTCATACAAACCAGCAGCGGAAGTAACTTGTCTGAGTACAGACAACTAGTAAAATAAAAGAGGCTTGGAAAGCCTGGCTATACTACGTGGTCCTTCACAAGCTCAGGGTCACCACCTGGGCCTTTAGCCTACTCGTTGATGTCAATGTCTACATAGAACCCATCAGAAGGGGTTGCAGCGTCTTCTGTAAAAATGTAAATTATAGCAACATGAGTACAAAGGTACTCAGCAAGACTTACATCAGATCCTACATACATGCATATTATCAAGAAGGGTTGGTGGAGTTATTGCAGCAAGCCAGCTTTGACTCTTGGCTAGACTATCCTACGATACTCCAACTTGAAATGGTTTTGCGCACACGAGTCCACTACTCACCACTTCAATACACTACCGAGGATCCGCCTCCGTCTTCCTACGGAAGAGCCATACTCGGCACTCACACTTATCTTGAGAATTTTAGCAGTTTCCATTTACTTGTCTATGAACTGTATAGGCAACCAAGTAGTCCTTTACCGCGGACGCGGCTATTCGAATAGATCATGATAACCCTGCAGGGGTGTACTTCTTCATACATGTTTCCACCACTTAGCGTCTGCACACGACATGTGCTCGGTAGACTTCAAGCGAAAGCCGACGTGGGTGTAGACCACGACCTACCTAAACCTTAAGCCTCTAGTCCAGGTTTATCGCCTATTCAGGTTCCATCCGCAGGGAGTCCAGCCGAGGTTTCCCATACGGCCCCGAACGATGTGAACAGGGTTCCCGAGATACCTAACGGGTATTCGGTACACCGTGCCACGTACCTACCGCATCACAGCCCACCCCTACGGTCAGCGCTGTCCACGGCCTCCAGTAGGCTACAAACACCAGAAACTACTTGCAACTCCTGGACAGAGAGCTAGGGTGAATAAGAAGTCGAGCGGGGTCATATTTCAGGGCCCAATGCATGGTAGTAGCTGTATGTTAAATCACACATATAGATCTCAGTGCTTAAGGTCGGCTTCAATGAAACAACCCACCATGTACTCCTACATGGCCTCTCATCGATACCTTTACCAAATCGTGTTCACCACACCCCTCTCATTACCGACATAATCATTTCACTCTAGCCATCACCCGGATGAACCAGACCTGACACGACTATAAGCATAGCAGGCATAGCAAGGTAGGAACAACACATATATATGGCTCAATCAACTCCTACACATGCTAGTGGGTTTCTTCTAGTTACTGTGGCAATGACAGGTCATGCAGAGGAAATGGGTTCAACTACCGTAGCACTCAGCAGTTTGAAACGCGTTGTCTTAATGCAGTAAAAGAGAGCAGGAGCGAGAACATGGGATTGTATCGATATGATCAAATGGTTGGTTGCTTGCCTGATGGTTCGATGCACTGATACGGTTCTTCGTTAGGGTAATCACAGTACTCCTCGGAGGCAGAACCTGTCGCAAAGGACACCGATACACAACCATCACCAAACAATGTGCAACAATATGATGCATGCATGAAACATGGCAATATGAGTGTGTTGGGCTGATGCAACTAAAACCAGAAGGGTTTGAACCAATTTGAATCAAAGATTCAAATTTCAAACTCAAACATGGCCTTTTAAAGTGCTTTTCCTTTTTCTGCATTAAACATCAAGTTAACTTGTTTGATCATGCATGAAAATAGTACAGATGGACAGATTGGATTTTTCTGATCATTTTTCATATATAATTTGTCTGATTTGGAGTTACAGAATAAAAGTTATGAATTTTTGAAGTTTAAATAATATTCTGGAATTTCCTGATTTAAATTAAATCCAGAAATATATATATTGCGCCAGCATGACGTCAGCATGACGTCAGTGGTCAACTGCGGCTGGCTGGGGTCAAACCTGACGTGTGGGGTCCACACGTCAGTGACAGGGGGGTTTAACAGGGTTAATTTAATCCTAATTAGGAATTAGTGGCGCTGGGGCCCACTGGTCAGTGTCAGGGGGTTAGCTAACAGTGATTAGCACTAATCTGACCACCTGGCCGACGGGGCCCACGCGTCAGTGACACTGGGGGGGTCAAACCCCAGGTCAAACAGGTCAAACCCACCGGCGACATGACGCCGGCGAGGCCCGAGACGACGGCGCGATACGGAAACGCGCTACAGGGCACGGGCGAGGCCGTGCTTGGGCTCGTTGGAGAGCCCTTGCTCCTGCGCGTCGAACGGTGGTGGTGGCCGTGCCTGTGGTGGCCGGTACCGACGACGGCGAGCTCGTGAGCGGCGGCCGGAGTTCGGCCAACGGCGGGTTAGGCGATGCAGGGCGCTAGGGGAGGTGTTGGTGCATGCTACGTGCTCCTGGTGAGGTGTGGAGCACGATGGTGTGCTCGGCTTCGAGCTACCACGGCTCCAGCCACGGCGGCG
>NC_041385.1:804959433-804981306 GCF_002162155.2 Triticum dicoccoides
TTTTTTAATTTTTCTGACATTTGTTTGATTTAAATAAAATATTAAATCATTTATTTACCTTATGCCAATTTTTGCAGGAGCTAGATATATTATTCCAGAGCTCCTTTATAAATGGCATAATATTTGGACATATATTAATATATATAACTAATATATTTCCAAAGCAAATATTTATGCATTAATTCCAAATGCCCAAAATAAATACCTATGAGCTCTTAAAAAATATTGGTTTGATTTTTATCTCTGTCCAATATTTTCAGAGAGCAACATGAGCATTTTCTTGGACCCTTTTGGAGAAATTTTTATTTGGGTCATTTTCAAAAATGATTCTGAGGGTTTCACAAATCCCCATTTCAAATTAAATGGAATTTTAAACATGATGCACACACTCTGATGCATGACTAGCTAGGGTGTGACAACTCACCCCCACTCAAAAGAATCTCGTCCCGAGATTTGGGTTCCTCCGGGAAGAAGGCGGGATAATCGAGTCGAAGACGATCCTCCCTTTCCCAAGTTGCTTCATCCTCAGAATGGTGCGACCATTGTACCTTGAGAAACTTGATATTATGACGTCGAGTGGTACGCTCGACCTGATCGAGGATACGAATGGGGTACTCTCGATATGTAAGATTATCTTGGAGATCAAGCGTTTCGTGGTCCACTCCACGGATAGGATCCGAGAAGCAACGCCTGAGTTGAGAAACGTGGAAGACATCGTGGACTCTGGAGAGGTGCGGAGGTAGTTCCAACTGGTAGGCAACTTCTCCTCGTTTGGCGAGAATGCGAAAAGGTCCAATGTAACGAGGAGCCAATTTGCCTTTGATACCGAAACGATGGGTTCCCTTCAGAGGGGTGACCCGAAGATAAGCCTTCTCGTCAACCTCGAAAGTCATAGCCTTATGTTTTCGGTCATATTGACTCTTTTGACGAGATTGGGCTGTTTTCAACTTTTCACGAATGATGCGAACTTGTTCTTCTGCTTCCTGAATCATATCCGGGCCAAAGAATTGTCTTTCCCCGGTCTCTGACCAGTTAAGGGGTGTTCGACACCGTCGTCCATAGAGAACTTCAAAAGGGGCTTTACCCAAGCTAGATTGATAGCTGTTGTTGTAAGCGAATTCGGCAAATGGAAGACACTTCTCCCAGTCCATTCCGAATGAGATAACAGAGGCTCGAAGCATGTCTTCTAGAATCTGGTTGACGCGTTCCACTTGACCAGTCGACTGAGGGTGGAAGGCGGTGCTAAAGGAGAGACGGGTCCCCATAGCATTTTGGAAACTTTCCCAAAATCGAGAGGTGAAAAGACTTCCTCGATCCGAGTTAATTTCCAAAGGAACACCATGAAGAGACACTATACGGGAGATGTATAAGTCTGCCAGCTGACTAGCGGTTATACTCTCACGAACAGGTAAGAAATGGGCTACTTTGGAAAGACGATCGACAACGACGAAAATAGCATTATTCCCTCTCTTGGTCCTGGGAAAACCGGTAATGAAATCCATACCAATTTTATCCCATTTCCATTCAGGAATAGCTAAGGGTTGAAGGGTGCCAGCAGGCCGTTGGTGCTCTGCTTTTACACGACGACAGACGTCGCAATTTGCAATATACTGAGCAATCTCTCTCTTCATCCTAGTCCACCAGAACCTCTGGCATAGGTCCTGATACATCTTAGTACTACCGGGATGAATGGTGAGAGGAGATTCATGAGCCTCCTTAAGGATCAACTGCCGTAGATGCTGGTTCTTGGGAACCACTAGACGGTTCTCAAAGTACACAACACCATGATCATTTTTGGAGAAACAACTAGCACCTCCGCTAGCAATGTTCTCTTTGATTTTAGATATTCCCTTATCTCGCTTTTGGGCAGCGATGATTTGATCCGTAAGAGTAGGTTTTGCTACCAAGGTGGAAAGAAAACCTTGAGGTACAATGTGAAGGTTAAGCTTCCGAAATTCCTCATGGAGAAGCGGTTGACTTTGTTGTAACATCAGGTTGTTACAATAAGATTTACGACTTAGCGCATCAGCCATGACGTTGGCTTTCCCTGGGGTGTAGGTTATTCCTAAGTCGAAGTCTGTGATCAACTCAACCCAACGTCTTTGCCTGAGGTTCAAATCCGGTTGGGTGAAAATGTACTTCAGACTTTGGTGATCAGTGAATATTTCGCAACGATTACCGAGGAGGTAATGTCGCCAGGTCTTAAGTGCATAGACTACGGCTGCAAGCTCTAGATCATGAGTAGGATAATTCTCCTCATGTGGGTGCAATTGCCGTGAAGCGTAGGCAATTACGTGTCGATCTTGCATGAGAATGCAACCTAGTCCTTGTCGCGAGGCGTCGCAGTAGATAACAAAGTCCTTGGAGAAGTCTGGCGGTACCAGTACGGGAGCAGAGGTCAGGCATCTTTTCAGTTCCTGAAAGCTGTGCTCACATTGTGGAGTCCATTCGAACTTCTTATCTTTCTTGAGGAGTTCGGTTAGAGGTTTGGCAACTTTGGAGAAGTTCTCGACAAAGCGACGACAATAGCTCGCTAAGCCCAGAAAACTCCGAACTTGCTTGACCGATTCAGGTGGAGTCCAATTAAGGACGGCTTGAACTCGCTCAGGGTTAACAGCAATACCTTTACCAGATATTACATCACCCAGATAGGTCACTTCTGACAACCAGAATTCACATTTAGAAAATTTCGCATAAAGGCGATGCTCTCGAAGTTTCTTCAACACTAGCCTTAAATGTTCGGCATGTTCCTCCTCGTTCTTGGAGTAGATGAGTATATCATCGAGGTAAACCACGACGAATTTATCCAAATACTCCATGAAGATTGAGTTCATTAACCGAGAAAAGGTGGCTGGAGCGTTGGTTAATCCGAAGGACATGACGGTGTACTCGTATTGGCCATAACGAGTAACAAAGGCCGTTTTAGGAATGTGCCCGTTTCTGATTTTGATTTGATGGTAGCCCAACCTCAAATCCATCTTGGAGAAGACTGAGGATCTAGCGAGCTGATCATACAGGTCGTTGATCCTGGGAAGCGGATATTTGTTCTTGATTGTGACCAAATTGACAGGTCAGTAATCTACAACCATCCGGTCCGTACCATCCTTCTTCTTGACGAATAGAACGGGGCAAGCCCACGGAGATGAGCTAGGTCGGATGAAACCCTTTTTCAAGGACTCATCGAGTTGTTTCTTAAGCTCGGCTAGTTCTAGTGGTGCCATCTTATAAGGTCTTCTAGCAATCGGAACGGTTCCTGGAATGAGGTCTATTACGAACTCAACATCCCTGTCAGGTGGAACACCTGGCAATTCCTCTGGGAAGACATCCGGGAAGTCACGGACTATCGGAATGTACTCAAGGTCTGGCAAAGGGCTGGCGTTAAGAGAATATAATTGTCGCTTGGCTATTCGGGTTAAGACATTGACTATCTTGCCCGAAGGGTGAGGGAGTTGAACAGTCCTAGAGAAGCAATCAATTTGGGCATGATGAGCCGACATCCAGTCCATACCCAGAATGATATTAATATCTGAAGATTTAAGGGCTATCAAAGACGCGAGGAAAACAAGTCTGTCGACTTGGATTTCATTTCCATGGCTTACTCTAGAAGTTTTCCATTTGGATCCTGGAGTTTGAATTACCATAGAGGTTGGCATATCACCGAATGCGATGTTATGCAAGCGAGCATAGTTTTCAGATATAAAAGAATGAGAGGCTCCTGTATCGAAAAGAACAGATGCCGGGTGGCAATTAGCAAGAAGCGTACCGAGAACGACGTTGGGATCCTCTTGAGCTTCTTCGGCAGAGATACAGTTGACATGGCCACGTGAGGCGGTGACCGGCTTGGCGTGGAATACTTTTCCTGTCGGCTTGCCACGGCCAACAGCTTTAGCAGACTGGTTGGGGTTGGTCTGGGGACACTCACGCATATAGTGGCCAGATTCCCCACACTTGAAACAAGTCACGGAACTGGTACGTGGAGGAGCATTATTGGTTGGACCCCCATAGGGCTTGGCTGGTACAGACTGTTGAACAGGGCGAGGCGCCTGGAAGGATGGCCTCGGTGTGAACCTGGGTGGCAGGGCAGTGTTGGGCACCCACACGCGGCGCTTCTGAGGACCAACACCAGATGAGGAGCCCATGTCACGGCCATGCTTGCGTGTTGCGTCATAGTCAGTCTGACCAGTTTCAGCACTGATAGCTTTGTTAACAAGTTTCTGAAAAGATGTGCACTCATGCAGACAGAGGTCACGGCAAAGCTCAGGACTAAGTCCCTTACGGAACCTTGCTTGCTTCTTGGCATCAGTAGACACTTCCTCAGTTGCATATCGTGCGAGATTACCAAACTCCCTGCTATAAGCATCCACAAAAAGTCGGCCTTGGGTGAAACTGCAAAATTCCTCACGTTTACGGTCCATGAGACCCTCCGGAATGTGGTGTTCACGGAAAGCCTCGCTGAATTCAGCCCAAGTAGTGACATGGCCCGCCGGGCGCATAGCTCCATAATTCTCCCACCATAGACTGGCGGGGCCTTCAAGATGATATGCAGCAAAGGTGACCTTGTCAGCCTCCGTTACCAGCGCGGAACGCAGTTTGTGAGAGATACTGCGAAGCCAGTCATCAGCGTCGAGAGGCTCGACGGAGTGGTGGAACGTGGGTGGATGTAATTTGATAAAATCACTGAGTGACACCACGTTAGTCCTCTGATGGTGTGCCGTGTTCTGTTCAATACGCTCCAACAAACGGTTGGTCTCCCGCTTGTTTCTCTCAGCTTCCATCATAACCTCGGCTAGGGAAGGAGGATGAGGCAGATTTGCATCCCTGACTTCACTGCCCTCGGCCTGCTCTTGGGGGGCAGGGTTAGTGCGCGTGTTGACCATCCTAGGTAAACAAGACAATGATTTAGTCAGGATGATAAAATTCCGACATAGGATACAAAATGTAAGGAATAACTCGAAATGCAGGATGATCATCCGTATGATAAGGTAGATACAGAAACTGCTTCTTTATTCCATCATCATACACACCATACAGGGTTTAGTACAAGACCAAACAAAGTACTATTACGGTGAAAATAGGATTACATCCCATCGGAGGCATCCCAAGCTCCTATACATTATTTTTCTACACCTCCGGAAAGAGTACAAACTAGGTCATATCCCACGAGTCACGCGGGACGATAGACGACACAGCTAGTGCGAACTAGTGATACTACCACTAACTCAGACCGATCCGTAGTAGTCCTCGTAGAAGTCACCTCCATAGCCTGGAAGCTCAACATGATCATCCGGAAACAGACGATCTCGCGGAGCTTGTGGACCATAGGGGCTAGGATGAGGTCTTGGACCAACAGATGGTGGCCTGCGGGGACCGCGAGGTGGGGTGATGCCTCCTACATCACGCCAACCCATCACGTCTGGCAGAGCAGATCTCACAGGATAGAGATCGCGCATATCTGAATATCCAGCTTGCACCGCCGGTGCAAACCGAGTCAAAGTAGCCCAGTGGTCAGCACGGGTATTGAAGAGCTCTAACCTCAAGGCCCGATTTTCACGGTCCTTATCCTCGAGCATCTCAGCAGTGGTGCGAGTCCGTGAATCCTCCTGGGTGGGATCAGCATAGATAGCCTGGAGATACCCTTGTGCTCCCGGAAGTGATCCTGGCATATACCGGAAATCAGAGTCCCGAAATAGACCAGATTTGACTCGCATGATGGTCATCATAGAGTAGGCGGCATCCTGCACAGCCATCTCAATAGTAACCCCGAGTCCATAGGAGCAGTGAAGGGGCTCGGTGGATCCAGGATAAGATGGAAATATCCTGACAGTGCAGAGATACTGGCTTTGATTGAAGTCCCGAAATTGCTCTTCGACCGTGTACTCAAGATACCAGCGGTATCCAGCCTCGGTCATTACCCTGACCAACTTGGCAGTATGGCCGGGTACATCTAGGCATCGAGTCAGGCGAACCACTTGATTGAGGTCGCGAGTGGCCATCTGAAAGCACAATCATAATGCAAAGGCATTAGAATTTCTAGCAAAATTTCGGCAGCATAACAGCTGTAAATGCTCAAGAAGGATTTGAGACATTTGACAAAGGATTTCGTACACACTCAACATCATCATATCAAAGTTCTGGATCCATTCTAACAACATAATGTGGTAGTAGAACTGAACTAGGCTTGTATCCATCAAACTTATAAGGTACTACTGATTAGTAACACGTGATCCTGATAGAGAGAATAGATCCTAATTCCTTAACCCCCGGTGGAAGAATGGACTGACTCAGATCAGAATGTCATAAGATAAAGGAGTAAAAAGAGCCTTACGTTCCATCCCACAAACAATTCCCCTACATATAACTAAAGAATTTCTAGACTCAACATCGACCAGTTTGGCTTGGAGAACCTACAGGCAGTCCGGCTCTGATACCAACGCCGTCAGGACCCCGACTCGATGTCACATTGATCTAGCCGGTAACACCTCATATCACTTTGCGGCCTCACGCACGGTATCCCCACGGGTGTCGCCTTACCTTTGCCCGGGACCGTTTGCGCCTTTTGGCTCACGTATATGATAGTGTCGCTAGCATCCATATGATAAGGAGCCCGGGCTGACATGACTAGTCGTAAACCCAAAGTGGCACAGACTTACAGGGACAGGCATCCATGACCCAGCTTCGAACGTGTCGGTCATCAGCAAGTGGGTCCGGGCTGTAGCACTGGGCTAGCAGGACTCCGGTAAACCGGGCTGTAGCGGGCTAACAGGACTCCGGTACTCAATGCGTGACATTTCCCCGAAGGGACGGACACAGGAACGAAGAAGGACACATGCCGGCCAGCCTAAGTGTTCCAGAGCAGTAGCAAGCTACCATGGCTCAGCGGTAACACTAGGAGACATTTCCCGGTAAGAGAGGCTACTAAAGATAAACAACTAGATAGTCAGATCCCACACATACCAAGCATTTCAATCATACACACAATATGCTCGATATGTGCAAATACAACGAAGCATCACAACATGACTCTATGACACAAGTACTTTATTTAAGGCTCAGAGAGCCATACATAACATACACAAAGGTACGGGTCTCACGACCCGGCATGCAAGTCATACAGTCATACAAACCAGCAGCGGAAGTAACTTGTCTGAGTACAGACAACTAGTAAAATAAAAGAGGCTTGGAAAGCCTGGCTATACTACGTGGTCCTTCACAAGCTCAGGGTCACCACCTGGGCCTTTAGCCTACTCGTTGATGTCAATGTCTACATAGAACCCATCAGAAGGGGTTGCAGCGTCTTCTGTAAAAATGTAAATTATAGCAACATGAGTACAAAGGTACTCAGCAAGACTTACATCAGATCCTACATACATGCATATTATCAAGAAGGGTTGGTGGAGTTATTGCAGCAAGCCAGCTTTGACTCTTGGCTAGACTATCCTACGATACTCCAACTTGAAATGGTTTTGCGCACACGAGTCCACTACTCACCACTTCAATACACTACCGAGGATCCGCCTCCGTCTTCCTACGGAAGAGCCATCCTCGGCACTCACACTTATCTTGAGGCTTTTAACAGTTTCCATTTACTTGTCTATGAACTGTATAAGCAACCAAGTAGTCCTTTACCGCGGACGCGGCTATTCGAATAGATTATGATAACCCTGCAGGGGTGTACTTCTTCATACATGTTTCCACCACTTAGCGTCTGCACACGACATGTGCTCGGCAGACTTCAAGCGAAAGCCGACGTGGGTGTAGACCATGACCTACCTAAACACTTAAGCCTCTAGTCCAGGTTTATCGCCTATTCAGGTTCCATCCGCAGGGAGTCCGGCCGAGGTTTCCCATACGGCCCCGAACGATGTGAACAGGGTTCCCGAGATACCTAACGGGTATTCGGTACACCGTGCCACGTACCTACCGCATCACAGCCCACCCCTACGGTCAGCGCTGTCCACGGCCTCCAGTAGGCTACAAACACCAGAAACTACTTGCAACTCCTGGACAGAGAGCTAGGGTGAATAAGAAGTCGAGCGGGGTCATATTTCAGGGCCCAATGCATGGTAGTAGCTGTATCTTAAATCACACATACAGATCTCAGTGCTTAAGGTCGGCTTCAATGAAACAACCCACCATGTACTCCTACATGGCCTCTCATCGATACCTTTACCAAATCGTGTTCACCACACCCATCTCATTACCGACATAATCATTTCACTCTAGCCATCACCCGGATGAACCAGACCTGACACGACTCTAAGCATAGCAGGCATAGCAAGGTAGGAACAACACATACATATGGCTCAATCAACTCCTACACATGCTAGTGGGTTTCATCTAGTTACTGTGGCAATGACAGGTCATGCAGAGGAAATGGGTTCAACTACCGTAGCACTCAGCAGTTTGAAACGCGTTGTCTTAATGCAGTAAAAGAGAGCAGGAGCGAGAACATGGGATTGTATCGATATGATCAAATGGTTGGTTGCTTGCCTGATGGTTCGATGCACTGATACGGTTCTTCGTTAGGGTAATCACAGTACTCCTCGGAGGCAGAACCTGTCGCAAAGGACACCGATACACAACCATCACCAAACAATGTGCAACAATATGATGCATGCATGAAACATGGCAATATGAGTGTGTTGGGCTGATGCAACTAAAACCAGAAGGGGTTGAACCAATTTGAATCAAAGATTCAAATTTCAAACTCAAACATGGCCTTTTAAAATGCTTTTCCTTGTTCTGCATTAAACATCAAGTTAACTTGTTTGATCATGCATGAAAATAGTACAGATGGATAGATTGGATTTTTCTGATCATTTTTCATATATAATTTGTCTGATTTGGAGTTACAGAATAAAAGTTATGAATTTTTGAAGTTTAAATAATATTCTGGAATTTCCTGATTTAAATTAAATCCAGAAATATATATATTGCGCCAGCATGACGTCAGCATGACGTCAGTGGTCAACTGCGGCTGGCTGGGGTCAAACCTGACGTGTGGGGTCCACACGTCAGTGACAGGGGGTTTAACAGGGTTAATTTAATCTTAATTAGGAATTAGTGGCGCTGGGGCCCACTGGTCAGTGTCAGGGGGTTAGCTAACAGTGATTAGCACTAATCTCACCACCTGGCCGACGGGGCCCACGCATCAGTGACACTGGGGGGGTCAAACCCCAGGTCAAACAGGTCAAACCCACCGGCGACATGACGCCGGCGAGGCCCGAGACGGCGGCGCGATACGGAAACGCGCTACAGGGCACGGGCGAGGCCGTGCTTGGGCTCGTTGGAGAGCCCTTGCTCCTGCGCGTTGAACGGTGGTGGTGGCCGTGCCTGTGGTGGCCGGTACCGACGACGGCGAGCTCGTGAGCGGCGGCCGGAGTTCGGCCAACGGCGGGTTAGGCGATGCAGGGCGCTAGGGGAGGTGTTGGTGCATGCTACGTGCTCCTGGTGAGGTGTGGAGCACGATGGTGTGCTCGGCTTCGAGCTACCACGGCTCCAGCCACGGCGGCGACGAGGCACGGCGGCGGCGAGCTTCGGAGCTCAAGGGGACGGCAACTACAGGATGCTAGGGACGACGGGGCAAGGGGGAATCGGGTCAGCGGCTCACCGCGGAGCTGCAGGGATGGTTAGCGGGCTCGGGGACGTCCGGCAGCGCGTCCGGGGCCTCGTGGCTCGGTGGAGAGGAAGAGGGGGTCGAGGCGGAGCCTCTGGGCTAGTCGGGGGAGCGAGGGAAGGGCGGTGGCTGCAGCTACGGCGAACGGCGTCGGCGGCTGCGCTCTGCTTCGGGAGAGGGGGCGAGGGAGGCGAAGCAGGGAGAGAAGGAAGAGGTGCACGGGGGAGTGAGGGGGGTCAGGGGGATCGGGACGGCCTGCGGAAGTCGTCCACGCGGCCAGGAGCTCGTCGGCAAGCAGGAGGTGGCCGCGCGGCCGTGCGCGTGCGAGCACGCAGCAGCTTCGGGGCGAGGGGAGGAAGACGACGGAGGGCTGCAGTGGTGGGCTGGGCCGCCTGCTGGCTGGGCCGGACAGGGAGGAGCCCAGGTAAGCTCCTCCTTTTATTTATTTCTGTTTTTTAATTTTTCTGACATTTGTTTGATTTAAATAAAATATTAAATCATTTATTTACCTTATGCCAATTTTTGCAGGAGCTAGATATATTATTCCAGAGCTCCTTTATAAATGGCATAATATTTGGACATATATTAATATATATAACTAATATATTTCCAAAGCAAATATTTATGCATTAATTCCAAATGCCCAAAATAAATACCTATGAGCTCTTAAAAAATATTGGTTTGATTTTTATCTCTGTCCAATATTTTCAGAGAGCAACATGAGCATTTTCTTGGACCCTTTTGGAGAAATTTTTATTTGGGTCATTTTCAAAAATGATTCTGAGGGTTTCACAAATCCCCATTTCAAATTAAATGGAATTTTAAACATGATGCACACACTCTGATGCATGACTAGCTAGGGTGTGACAGGTTTTGGTGGAGTGGTCTCTCATTGCAACTAGAGGTTGCCTGAATTTTTGTGGAATTTTTGGAGGAGTGGAGATATGAATTTCACCAAATTTGACAAATCTGGTTCAAACTTGCAGAGGGTGAGTTTTGAAATTTTGAAAGGAAGAAGAGTGGATCATGATGGTTCTAGGTTGTGGGTGCAAAGGACTATCCAGGGGAGTTGAGTTGAGGTCAAAAATCAAATGCATTAAGGTACTTGCTTTGCAAATGACTCAGGCTCAAAATAAAGGACAAAATTGTTTTTGGAAAAGAAACAAATGAGATAAAATCCAAAAATGGATTTTATTGGTTGGGACAGAATGTTTGGGTTGATCCAAAGTGGAAGGAGGGGTTTTGGGAAAATTTTACCATAGGAGGCATGGTAGAATCAAGAGGGATCAAAACCAAATAAAGCCCAAAACCAAAAGGTTTTGTTTTTGAAAACAAAAACTACAAAAAAAGGAGTGTCACAGATACCATCCCATCATACCACATCACAATGATTTTAATAGCATGTTGGCACGCAAGGTAAACCATTATAACTCATAGCTAATCAAGCATGGCACAAGCAACTATAATCTCTAGACGTCATTGCAAATATGTTTACTTCATAATAAGCTGAATCAAGAACGATGAACTCATCATATTTACAAAAACAAGAGAGGTCGAGTTCATACCAGCTTCTTTCATCTCAATCAGTCCATCATATATCATCATTATTGCCTTTCACTTGCACGAGCATAATAATAATAGTGCACGTGCATTGGACTAAGCTGGAATCTGCAAGCATTCAACTCAAGAGAGAAGACAAAGTAATATGGGCTCTAAGTTAAATAAAAAATCATGCATATGAGAGCCACTAAACATCTTCAATATGGTCTTCTACTCTCGACCTCCAAAAGAAAGAAAAGAAAATAAAACTATTTACACGAGAAAGCTCCTAACAAGTAAAAGAAGAACGAGAAATCTTTTTGGGTTTTTGATACGTCTCCAACGTATCTATAATTTATGAAGCATCTGTGCTATTTTATTATCTGTTTTGAATGATTACAGGCTTTATTATACACTTTTATATTACTTTTGGGACTAACCTACTAACCGGAGGCCCAGCCCATATTGCTGTTTTATTGCCTGTTTTAGTATTTCGAAGAAAAGGAATATCAAACGGAGTCGAAACGGAATGAAACCTTCGGGAGCGTGATTTTTGGAAAGAATATGATCTATGAGACTTGGAGTTCAAGCCAGGAAAGGTTCGAGGAAGCCAGGAGATAGGAGGGTGCGCCCACCCCCCCTGGCCGTGCCCTCTGTCTCCTGGGCCCCTCGAGGCTCCCCTGACCGACTTCTTTCGCCTATATAAGTCCACGTACCCTAAAAACATAGAGGATGAAGATAGATCGGGAGTTCCGTTGCCGCAAGCCTCTATAGCGACCAAAAACCTCTCGGGAGCCCGTTCCGGCACCCTACCGGAGGGGGAACCCATCACCGGTGTCCATCTTCATCATCCCGGCGCTCTGCATGACGAGGAGGGAGTAGTTCACCCTCGGCGCTGAGGGTATGTACCAGTATCTATGTGTTTGATCTCTCTCTCTCGTGTTCTCTCTATGGCACGATCTTGATGTATCGCGAGCTTTGCTATTATAGTTGGATCTTATGATGTTTCTTCCCCTCTACTCTCTTGTGATGAATTGAGTTTTCCCTTTGAAGTTGTCTTGTCGGATTGAGTCTTTAAGGATTTGAGAACACTTGATGTATGTCTTGCCGTGTTTATCTGTGGTGAAAATGGGATATCACGTGCCACTTGATGTATGTTTTGGTGATCAACTTGTGGGTTCCTCCCATGAACCTATGCATAGGGGTTGGCACACGTTTTCATCTTGACTCTCCGGTAGAAACTTTGGGGCACTCTTTGAAGTACTTTGTGTTGGTTGAATAGATGAATCTGAGATTGTGTGATACATATCATATAATCATGCCCACGGATACTTGAGGTGACAATGGAGTATCTAGGTGACATTAGGGTTTTGGTCGATTTGTGTCTTAAGGTGTTATTCTAGTATGAACTCTATGATAGATTGAATGGAAATAATAGCTTCATGTTATTTTACTACAGACTCTTGAATAGATAGAACAGAAAGGATAACTTTGAGGTGGTTTCGTACCCTACTATAATCTCTTCGTTTGTTATCTGCTATTAGTGGCTTTGGAGTGACTCTTTGTTGCATGTTGAGGGAGTGTTATATGATCTATCTATGTTATTATTGTTGAGAGAACTTGCACTAGTGAAAGTATGAACCTTAGGCCTTGTTTCCTACCATTGCAATACCGTTTACGCTCACTTTTACCGCTTGTTACCTTGTTGTTTTTATATTTTCAGATAACAAAAACCTATATCTACTATCCATATTGCACTTGTATCACCATCTCTTCGCCGAACTAGTGCACCTATACAATTTACCATTGTATTGGGTGTGTTGGGGACACAAGAGACTCTTTGTTATTTGGTTGTAGGGCTGTTTGAGAGAGACCATCTTCATCCTACGCCTCCCACGGATTGATAAACCTTCGGTCATCCGCTTGAGGGAAATTTGCTACTGTCCTACAAACCTGTGCACTTGCAGGCCCAACAACGTCTACAAGAAGAAGGTTGTGTAGTAGACATCCGTTTTCATTTTAATTTCTACTACAAGCATGGAATTTAAACTAACTAATTTTTTGTTTTTTCTTAAGGTTTATCAAACAACAAGAAGAAAGCGAGAAAATGGAAATTAAACTAGCATGGATAATACAATGAAATAGTATGAGCACCAACAACTAGAGTAGTGTGTGAACATGAATCTAAAGTCGGTGAGAAATACGTACTCCCCCAAGCTTAGGCTTTTGGCCTAAGTTGGTCTAAGGCCAAGGGTAGCCTGGCTGATATCCGTAGCTGTAACTGGGGTCGTACTGAGATGCAGCAGCAAATGCCTCCTGAGCTGCGGCGTGCTGCGAGCCGCCTCCACTCTCCCCTCGTGTTCAGCTGCCTCCTCCCTGGTAACAACATATCTTCCTTTTGCCTGGTAATCAAAAAGGAAAGGAGCAGGGAGAGTAACATGGACAGAGCTATGTCTATCAAAGATTAGTCGATACTGGAGGAATTGTTCTTTCCTCAAAAGAAAACGATGGTTGACCATAGCGTCATAATCTAAATAAGCAGGAGGCAACACCATATCCCCCTCTCATGGGGCTATACCAAGATAATTAGCCACACGGGTCGCATAAATTCCTCCAAATAAATCTCCAGCCCTACCATTATTATGCAACCTACGTGCAACTATTGCCCCCAAGTTGTAATCTTTATTACCTAACACCGCGCTCTTGAGGACACAAAGGTCAGGGACACATATATGACATGCTTCATCTTTACCGTTAATGCATCTACCAATGGAGAGAGCAAAATAATGTATAGCAGGAAAATGAATGCTCCCTATGGTAGCTTGTGCTATATCCCTAGATCCTCCCACAGTAATACTAGCAAGAAAGTCTTTACATTCAGATTTGTGGGGATCATTAACATTGCCCCACTGCGGGAGTTTGCAAGCAGTTGTAAAATCTTCTAAGTCCATGGTATAAGATTTATCATAAATATCAAACAGGACACTTTGAGAATAACGTGAACATTTATATTTAAAACTTCTCACAAATGAATCAGTCAGTTGATAGTACTGAGGACAGTTATCTTTTAAGAAGTCCTCAAAATCGGCATTACGCACATATGCGTCAAATTCATCCTTAAAGCCTGCATTGACCATAAAATCGTCTGATGGCCACTCACAAGCTCGTACTTATGCGTCCCTCGGTGGTTCATCGTCTTGCTCACGCATAGCAAGCTTGGGTCCATTCTTTATTGAGGAACCACCTTGGTACATTCTCCTAGACATATTTATTTTTCTGAAAAATTTCTGAAATTTTAGTACTTCAAAATAAAAGTGAATAAAACTAAACAAGATTGGTAGTAACTACTCCTACAAGTGCCTAGAGCCTATATCATGCATTAGAATTACTTGGGACCTCATAAATTTAACATGCAAGCTCAAGAACAGGATCACCTATGCAGCAAAAATTTGCAATGAATAAAGCACTAGAACCAAAAACTAATTCAACCAATGGAGGAGTCGCATACCAAGCAACAATCTCCCAAAGCAGTTTTGTGAATGGAGCTTTGAGCAAGGAGATCGAAAATCGCAGCAAAATGAGCTAGAACTCGTGATTGAGCTGGATGAGGATTTTTTGGGAAGAAGATGGAGTGTGTGGGTGCAGGAATAAGTGGAGGGGGCCACCATGGGCCCACGAGACAGGGGGCGCGCCCAGGGAGTGTGGGCGCACCCTCCACCCTCGTGGCCAGGTGCTTGCCCCTCATGCAGTGTTTTCAGTGCCTAAAATCATCAAATAATCCATAAAAAATCATACTAAATTTGCAGGGCATTTGGAGCACTTCTATTTTAGGGATATTTTTTATTGCATGAATAATTCAGAAAACAGACAGGTAATACTATTTTTGCTTTATTTATTCTAAATAACAGAAAGTAAAAAGAGGGTATTGAAGGTTGTGCCTTCTAGTTTCATCCATCTCATGATCATCAAAATGAATCCACTAACAAGGTTGATCATGTCTTGTTAACAAACTCATTCCGAATAACACGGAACCGGAGAAATTTCGAATAACACTAAGTTACCTCAACGGGGATATGAACATCCCAACAATAAGAATAACATACTTTTTCTTGATAGTAGGAAGAGGAATTTCAAAACCTCCAATAATGATGGTTGGACTTTTTCCAATAGAATTGATGCTATGAACTTGAGATTGTATCCTCGGAAAGTGTACCGTATGCTCATTACCATTAGCATGAAAAGTGGCATTGCCTTTGTTGCAATCAATAACAGCCCCTGCAGTATTCAAAAAGGGTCTACCAAGGATAATCGACAAATTATCATCCTCGGGAATATCAAGAATAACAAAGTCCATTAAGATAGTGACATTTGCAACCACAACAGGCACATCCTCACAAATATCGACTGGTATGGCAGTTGATTTGTCAGCCATTTGCAAAGATATTTCAGTAGGTGTCAACTTACTCAATTCAAGTCTACGATATAAAGAGAGAGGCATAACACTAACACCGGCTCCAAGATCACATAAAGTAGTTTTAACATAATTTCTTTTAATGGAGCATGGTATAGTGGGTACCCCTGGATCTCCAAGTTTCTTTGGTATTCCACCCTTAAAAGTATAATTAGCAAGCATGGTGGAAATTTCAGCTTCCGGTATCTTTCTTTTTTTGTAATGATATCCTTCATATACTTAGCATACGGATTTACTTTAAGCATATCAGTCAAGCGCATACGTAAGAAGATAGGTCTAATCATTTCAGCAAAACGCTCAAAATCCTCATCATCCTTTGTCTTGGATGGGTTAGGAGGAAAGGGCATGGGTTTCTGAACCCATGGTTCTCTTTCCCTACCGTGCTTCCTAGCAACAAAATCTCTCTTATCATAACGTTGATTCTTTGATTGTGGGTTATCAAGATCAACAGCAGGTTCAACCTCTACTTCATTGTTATTGCTAGGTTGAGCATCAATATGAACATTATATTAACATTATCACTAGGTTCATGTTCATCACCTGATTGTGTTTCAGCATCAGAAATAGAAATATCATTGGGATTCTCAGGTGTGTCTACAACAGGTTCACTAGAAACATGCAAAGTCCTACGTTTTTCTTTTTCTTCTTTTTAGAAGAACTAGGTGCCTCTAAATTATTTCTCTGAGAATCTTGCTCGATTCTCTTAGGGTGGCCTTCAGGATACAAAGGTTCCTTAGTCATTCTACCAGTTCTAGTAGCCACTCTAACAGCAAAGTCATATTTATTATTTAATTCATCAAGCAAATCACTTTGAGCTTTAAGTACTTGCTCATCTTGAGTGGTAACCATAGAAGCATATTTGCTAATGAGTTTAAGTTCACCTTTAACTCTAGCCATATAATCACTCAAGCGTCCTATCTTGAAAGCATTATTCTTCAATTCCCTACCAACGTAAGCATTAAAACTATCTTGTCTAGCCATAAAGTCATCAAATTCATCTAAGCATGGGCTATGAAATTTAGTAGATGGGATTTCAACTTTATCATATCTATCGAGGGAATTTACCTTTACTACCTGTGTCGGGTTATCAAGACAATGTGTTTCTTCAATAGGTGGTAAATTCATAACATCTTCAGCTTTAATACCTTTTTCTTTCATTGATTTCTTTGCCTCTTGCATATCTTTAGGACTGAGAAATAGTGGGTTTAGGAATAGGCTCAGGAGTTGGCTCAATTGGCTCAGGGATTGCCTCAGGAATTGGCTCAGGGAGAGTCCAATTATTTTCATTAGTAAACATATTATTCAATAGTAATTCAGCTTGGTCGACTGTTCTTTCCCTAAAAACACAACCAACACAACTATCCAAGTAGTCCTTGGAAGCATCGGTTAGTCCATTATAAAAGATATCAAGTATTTCATTTTTCTTAAGAGGATGATCAGGCAAAGCATTAAGTAATCGGAGAAGCCTCCCCCAAGCTTATGGGAGACTCTCTTCTTTGATTTGCACAAAATTATATATTTCCCGCAAGGCAGCTTGTTTCTTATGAGCAGGGAAATATTTAGCAGAGAAGTAATAAATCATATCCTGGGGACTACGCACATAACCAGGATCAACAGAATTAAACCAAGTCTTAGCATCACCCTTTAATGAGAACAGAAATATCTTAAGGATATAATAATAGCGAGACTTCTCATCATTATTAAACAGGGTGGCTACATCATTTAACTTGGTAAGATGTGCCACAACAGTTTCAGATTCAAGGCCATAAAAAGGATCAGATTCAACCAAAGTAATAATCTTAGGATCAACAGAGAATTCATAATCCTTATCAGTAACACAGATAGGTGAGGTAACAAAAGAAGAGTCGGGTTTCATTCTAGCATTAAGAGATTGCTGCTTCCATTTAGCTAATAACTTCTTAAGATCATATCTATCTTTGCAAGCAAAAATAGCTCTAGCAGCTTCCTAATTCATAACATAACCCTCAGGAACAATAGGTAATTCAAAATCAGGGGAGAACTTTCATCATCACTATCATCAATAATAGCTTCTTCAATAATTTCATTCTCCCTAACCCTAGCAAGTTGTTCATCAAGAAATTCACCTAATGGCAAAGTAGTATCACGCATAGAAGTAGTTTCATCATAAGTATCATGCATAGCAGAAGTGGCATCATCAATAACATGCGACATATCAGAATTCATAGCAGTAGCAGGTTTAGGTGTCGCAAGGTTACTAATAACAGAAGGAGAATCTAGTGCAGAGTTAGATGGCAGTTCCTTACCTCCCCTCGTGGTTAAGGGCAAAATCTTAGTTCTTTCGTCTTTCAAGTTCCTCATAGTGATCAATAGATATAAATCCCAAGTGACTCAAAGAATAGAGCTATGCTCCCCGACAATGGCGCCAGAAATTAGTCTTGATAACCCACAAGTGTAGGGGATCGCAACAACTTTCGAGGGTGGAGTATTCAACCCAAATTTATTGATTCGACACAAGGGGAGCCAAAGAATATTGTTAAGTATTAGAAGTTGAGTTGTCAATTCAACCACACCTGGATAACTTAGTATCTGCAACAAGGTATTTAGTAGAAAAATAGTATGATAGTAATGGTAACAGTGGCAAAAGTAAAGATAGCAGTTTTGTAGTAGTTGTAACAGTAGCAACGGAAAAGTAAATACGTGAAGCACAAGATGTGAAAAGTTCGTAGGCATTGGATCAGTGATGGATAATTATGTCGGATGCGATTTCTCATGTAATAGCTATAAAATAGGGTGACACAGAACTAGCTCCAATTCATCAACGTAATGTAGGCATGTATTCCGAATATAGTCATACGTGCATATGGAAAAGAACTTGCATGACATCTTTTGTCCTACCCTCCCGTGGCAGCGGGGTCCAAGTGGAAACTAAGGGATATTAAGGAGTCCTTTTAATAGGGAACCGGAACAAAGCATTAGCACATAGTGAATACATGAACTCCTCAAACTATGGTCATCACCGAGAAGTATCCCGATTATTGTCACTTCGGGGTTGTCGGATCATAACACATAATAGGTGACTATAGACTTGCAAGATAGGATCAAGAACTCACATATATTCATGAAAACATAATAGGTTCAGATCTGAAATCATGGCACTCGGGCCCTAGTGACAAGCATTAAGCATAGCAAAGTCATAGCAACATCAATCTCAAAACATAGAGGATACTAGGGATCAAACACTAACAAAACTAACTTGATTACATGGTAAATCTCATCCAACCCATTGCTACCTCTTGAGCACTGCGTTGGATTTCCCCGAAGAGGAGAGGATGATGCAGTAAAGTAGCGTAAGTATTTCCCTCAGTTTTTGAGAACCAAGGTATCAATCCAGTAGGAGACCACGCACAAGTCCCTCGTACCAACACAAAACGATAGCAACTCGCAACCAACGCTTAGGGGTTGTCAATCCCTTCACGGTCACTTACGAGAGTGAGATCTGATAGAGATAATATTTTTGGTATTTTTGATAGATAGATGCAAAGTAAAAAAGTAAAGGCAAAGTAAAAGCAAAGCAAGTAAATAAAGTGATATAGATTGATATGATGAGAATAGACCCGGGGGCCATAGGTCACTAGAGGCTTCTCTCAAGAGCATAATTCTTCTACGGTGGGTGAACAAATTACTGTTGAGCAATTGATAGAATTGAGCATAGTTATGAGTATATCTAGGCGATGATCATGTATATAGGCATCACGTCCAAAACAAGTAGATCAAAACGATTCTGCATCTACTACTATTACTCCACTCATCGACCGCTATCCAGCATGCATCTAGAGTATTAAGTAAAAACGGAGTAACAGCGTAAGCAAGATGACATGATGTAGAGGGATAAATTCATGCAATATGATAAAAATCCCATCTTGTTATCCTCGATGGCAACAATACAATACGTGCCTTGCAACTCTTTCTATCACTGAGTAAGGACACCGCAAGATTGAACCCAAAGCTAAGCACTTCTCCCATTGCAAGAACTACCAATCTAGTTGGCCAAACCAAAAAGGATAATTCGAAGAGACTTGCAAAGATAACTCAATCATACATAAAATAATTCAGAGAAGAATCAAATATTTTCCATAGATAATACTGGATCATAAACGCACAATTCATCGGTCTCAACAAACACACCGCAAAAAGAAGATTACATCGAATAGATCTCCACGAGAGAGGGGGAGAACATTGTATTGAGATCCAAAAAGAGAGAAGAAGCCATCTAGCTACTAGCTATGGACCCGAAGGTCTGAAGTAAACTACTCACACTTCATCGGAGGGGCTATGGTGATGATGTAGAAGCCCTCCGTGGTGGATGCCCCCTCCGGTGGAGCTCCGGAACAGGCCCCAAGATGGGATCTCGTGGATACAGAAGGTTGCGGCGGTGGAATTAGGTTTTTGGCTCCTGTTCTGATCGTTCGGGGATACGTAGGTATATATAGGAGGAAGGAGTACGTCGGTGGAGCTCCGAGGGGCCCACGAGGTAGGGGGCGCACCCAGGGGGCGCGCCCTCCACCCTCGTGACCTCCTCAGAAGCTTCTTGGAGTAAGGTCCAAGTCTCCTAGATCACGTTCGGTTGGAAAATCACGATCCCGAAGGTTTCATTCCGTTTGGACTCCATTTGATATTCTGTTTCTTCGAAATACTGAAAAAGGCAAAAAAATAGCAATTCTGGGATGGGCCTCCGGTTAATAGGTTAGTCCCAAAAGTAATATAAAAGTGGAAAATAAATCCCAATATAGTCCAAAACAGTAGATAAAGTAGCATGGAGCAATCAAAAATTATAGATACGTTGGAGACGTATCAGCCATCACCATCCAGCAAGCCTACAATGGAATTACTCACGCACGGCAGTGAGCATCATGAAATTGGTGATGGAGGATGGTTGATGATGACGACGGTGACGAATCCCCCTCTTCGGAGCCCCGAACGGACTCCAGATCAGCCCTCCCGAGAGAGATTAGGGCTTGGCGGCGGCTCCGTATCGTAAAACGCGATGAAACTTTCTCCCTGATTTTTTTCTTCGTGAAACGGAATATATGGAGTTGGAGTTGAGGTCGGTGAAGCATCAGGGGGCCCACAAGACTGGGGGCGCGCCCAGGGGGGAGGGCGCGGCCCCACCCTCGTGGACAAGGTGTGGGCCCCCTGGCCTTGATTCTTTTGCCAGTATTTTTTATATTTTCCCAAACTTATCTCCGTGCATTTTCAGGTCATTCGGAGAACTTTTATTTTCTGCACAATAAACAACATCATGGCAGTTCTGCTGAAAACAGCGTCAGTCCGGGTTAGTTTCATTCAAATCATGCAAGTTAGAGTCCAAAACAAGGGCAAAGTGTTTGGAAAAGTAGATACGTTGGAGACGTATCAATCCTCGTCAGTGTTAAGCCGCAGGAAAGGTGCCAACTCCTGTGCCCCCTCCCACATTGCCACGTCAGTGAAGTTCATGTCCCAACGGGACCGCCGGAGGTGCCACGCCGCAGCATCGTACGCGCTGGCGCCATCCTGGGTGGTGTCGAAGGTTCCGAGGCCGAGGCGCACGCCGCTGCCCGACTGAATCAAGGCGGAATAGGTGCTGGACGGACGCACGCGGACGTTGCGGTAGCCGGAACCTCCCCGGCGGCGAGACGGCATGGTGGCGCGTTCGTGTCGGCAGCGAGCAGAGAAAGCAGTCGAGAGAGCGAGAGAGAGCGGCAGAGGGCGAAGCAATTTTATAGGCGCGCGTGAAGCGGCGCGCCAAATCTAGCGCGCGAGCTGCCGCCTTTCCCCCCGCGCGCGCAATCGTTTCCCGCACGCGCTAGTTTGCCGCCACCGCTGGAGCGCGTGAAACCAGGCCGCGCGCTAAAAAGCCAATTTACCGCGCGCGCGCGTCTTTTGGCGTGCCTGTTGGAGATGCTTTGACGTAATTTAATTCTATATCTATATGGTCATTCAACATAGATGAGCTCCTTGATTTTCTCAGAGGTTAGACTAACTAGTGCATTCACTCACACTAGTAGAAAAAGGACCTATTGTCCCGGTTCGTAAGGGCCATTTGTCCCAGTTTTTGAACCGGTACTAATACCCTAGACCTTTAGTCCCGGTTCTTACATAAAACGGGACAGATGGGCCTCCACGTGGCCGGTGCGGCGAGCCCAGGCAGGAGGCCCTTTGGTCTCGGTTGGTGGCACCAACCGGGACCAATAGGCATTCACGCGTCAGCATTTTAGGTGCTGGGTTT
>NC_041385.1:804981732-804997063 GCF_002162155.2 Triticum dicoccoides
GGGGTTTGGGGGTTAATTTAGTTGTTTCATATATTGTGTTAGGTAGCTAATTAATAGAGAGAAGTGTCCTCTCTTATCTCCGTGCTTGGTCGACGCTACATACTATACGTATAGAGAGGACTATACACGCTAGCTAGTAAGCAAATGAAGGAAACAGAAGATCATCATGAAAATATGCATATAGAGAGAAGTGATATCAACCACCTCTCCTTCTCTGAGAGATTGGTCAAACAACAAGTTCTCGTATATCTATCCGACGCTACGTACTGGCTACATATATACAATATAAGTATCTCTTACAATATAATCTCCTAATTAAAAACGAGCTGATTAGGGTCCACATGGTATTCTCCGTCTTTAGCGATCACGTGGTGAAGAAAGAATGCCGCCAATTCCTCTTGAATTCCTCGCATACGATCTCGTGGTAGGAGTTCATCCCGCATCCGAAATATCTAATTTGAAGAAGGGGGTCAATACATATATATGAATAAATGAAACTGAACACAAATGAGTTAATAAAATATTCATATTGTTTGTCAGAGTAGCCCCTGTTAGGGCCGGAATTCGAGCCGAGTCGAGCCAGCTCGGCTCGACTGGCTAGAGCTCGTTTTGTTAACGAGCTAGCTCGACTCGACTCGTTACTATAACGAGCTCAAACCCAAGATTGGCTCGACTCGTATAACTCGCGAGCTGGCTTGTTTAGCTTGTTAAGCTCGTTTAATATATAAACATAAAGCCCTCAAATATGATAAAAATGATTATGTATATATTAAACATATATATCACTAAACAATTGTAATTTTCTTGTAACGCATGAGTCTCCTAGGAGGCTAGTCCTTCAACTGCTCGGCCTTGGGTTGTGCGCCTGGGATGTAGGTTGTTTAGTGGCTGATCTTTCTTTGTATTGGGAGAGCCTCATCTATTGTATCGAGCCTAACGAGGTACACGAGTACTCGTGAGATTGGCTCGTTTAACTTGGTCTATAAATGATCTTAAACTAAACCTCGGCTTGACTTGTTATTATTTGAGTTTGAGTCGATTCAAGCCAAGTCACGAGCTACTTGTTTAGCTCGCGAGCTTCGAGCTTTTTTCCAGCCTAGCACCGCTCACAGGTCGTGTGGCAGATGGACTCGCAAATGTAGTATCCACAGTAATCATTCCCTTGTTCCTGCCACAACCACTTTTCAAGAAATAGAGGTCAATCAAACTGATAATTAGCAAGCATGCTAAATGGTATTGATGAAACTAGCGCTTGAATCACTAGGAGATGCGTGGAACGTGCTACTATAGTACTTACTTTCGGGTGTCTAAATTGCAGCTTCTTCGGCAGTCCCGGAGTTTTTGAGGTGAATTTTTTTCCAAACCCTGGCAGACAAAGAAAACAATTACTTGATATCAGGAAATGAACAAAAAGTTGCTGATATGGTGCGATAATGATCGATTTAACTTACTTCTCTAGAATTTCAGTCATGTCCGCATACTCCTTAGGATCTTTTCGTCTCGAGTCTAAGACGGTTACTAGTCCCTGATCAAGCTTAATCTCTAGGAGAATATAGTGGAAGCTGCGGACGCATGCATAAGTCATCAATTACATTACTATAACATCGAGTAATAAGTGAAACTGAATATGCACAAGACAGTAACACTCACTTGAATTCGTAAGGGAAGAGTATTATAGCTTTGTTTTCATTTAATACAAACGATTGTAGCATCTTGGCCTCGGTATCTCTGGCTTAAAATTTAACCATATATGCATCTATGAGATTTGTGTTAATGAACCCAATATCACCGATTTGTCTTTTCTTCAATTCGGCGATCTTCAATCTGCATAATATAGTGAGGATAATTAAAAATAAATGCAATGAAAGAGCTGACCTATATATAGAGACTTAATGACAGAAGTAGTACTACTTACACGCAGTAGCAAGTGATCATTAATTTATTGAGGGCCTTTAGATTGAAACACACGAAGAACTCCTCAAATGGAACATTCAACAGTTCAATTCCAACGAGGTCATGCTCCTCTCTGACTCTCAGCCTCAAAATATTCGTCCCCTCAGACTCTCTACAGGTTTTAATGTACCAATCATGGAATCTGAACATTCTCGTTGGTAGAGATCTTTCATCTTTGACGAGAGGCTTCTCGTACACGTATTTGTGTTCGGCCACCTCCAAGAAATCAGAATGTACATTGTCGGGCAGGTAATCTTCAAGATTGTTATAACCGGGCACCATCCCGCCCGGAACATTAGCCACGATATCGCTAGACACCTGGAGCGGGGTTGAACAATTGGTTCGCTTGTTCGCCGAGCTGGGCAACTTTTTTCCCAGCTCGTTGTTGACCACTGATAGTACTTCCCGACCGTGACGCTTCCATAAATGTCTTTGTAAGAATGTGCTCATAGTTGCCTTTCGCCGGACACTTTGGTGGTTCCTACAGAGCAGCCAGAGTACGCTTCGCTTTTACCGTATCTATCTTCTCCTCCGGAGGTGGATGTTTCTTTGCTTTCAGCCCTTCAAAGAAGTTCTTCACTTCGGCTTGCAGGATCTTCGTGTTTTCCTCCACGGTCCTCTCATCTGGTAACTTCTCTGGAGTCTTGAGAGAAGGACCGAATTTGTATTGCCTTCCGGCTCTGGCTATGCTGCTAGACGCCAGAGCAGATGGAGCAGTTGCGGCTGTCTTTCCTTTCTTACGAGGCGGAGGAGAAGGACTACGACGCGCCGGAGCAGCTGGAGCGGCGGCAGGTCTCTTGATCCTCCATTGTTGACGAGGCGGAGAAGGAAGGGGTTGGCTGGTGGGGCGCGCCGGCGCAGGCGGAGAAGGAGGCGGAGTGCCGCCACGCGCCGAAGAAGGAGGCTGAGTGCCCTGATCACTCGCCGGAGGAGGAGGCGGATTGCCCTGACTCGCTTGAGGAGGAGGAGGAGGCGGAGGCGTCCAGTTCGGAATGTTGATGAGCTCCTTCCGCCATAGGCATGGAGTCTTCAGAGAAGAACCCAGCCAACTCTCCCCTTCACCCGTAGGGTTGTCAAGCTCAAGGTCCTCAAATCCGTCCGTTATTTGATCCACCATCACCCTAGCATATCCTTCTGGAATCGACTGGACGTGGTAGGTTGTGCCAGGTTCATTAGGTAAAACAGAGCCAACAGCGGCCTTGACTTTCAATGTCATCCAACGCGTCCTAAGGTGGCAATGTTGATACTCCATGATAGCATCCACGGGGTAGCTAGCAGGAGCAGTGAAGACAGGCTCCAGCTGTTGAGTCTGCTCGGTGGAATCCATGCTGCTTCTCCGCTGAGATGGCGGGGTAGCTTCAAGGGAAGCTTCGGCAGGTCATTTGCTGCGATCTGCTTCTCGTTCCTCTAGCCCTTGTACCCTTTCGTGCAGCTCCTGCGGTTGGCTATGCTCCACTTTCTTCGTCCTCTCCTGGGTTTTGTAACCCCCTGTGTCCGGAAACCCTGCCTTCCACGGAACGGAGCCTGGCGTGCCTCGTGTCTGTCCAGGGTGCTCAGGATTCCTGAGGGCCATTGTGAGCTCATCCTTCTCTCTGTCTGGAACGAACGTCCCTTGCTGCGCTTTCTCGATATACTCCTGAAGCCTCGTGACGGGTATTCGCAGTTGCTCTTCCGTCCAAACGCACTTCCCTGATACAGGGTTCAAGGTTCCGCCAACCCCGAAGAACCAAGTCCGGCAACGGTCTGGCTAGTTCAATGTCTCTGGTTCGACCCCTTTAGCAATCAGGTCATTCTCAGCCTTGTCCCACAAAGGTCGGGCTTTGAGGTAGCCACCTGACCCAGTGCGATGGTGATGCTTCTTCTTTGCAACATTTTCTTGTTTATCGCTGACATCTTCTTACTCTTTTCCGATGTCTTGTGGGCCACAAATGCGGGCCAGTGATCTCTAATCTTCTCATACTTTCCGGTGAATTCTGATGTCTTTTCTTCGTCGACAAACTCTGTTTTCAGCTCATTCTTCCACCTCCTGAATAGTTCTGCCATCTTCTTAAGAGCATGAGACTTGATCAATTGCTCTTTAACTGGCTTCTCCGGATCCTCCTCTAGCGGTAGGGTGAAATTTGCCTTAAGCGTTGTCCAAAGATCTTCTTTCTGCATATCGGAGACATAAGACACCTCAGGGTCTTCATTCTTAGGCTTTAACCATTGGTGGATACTGATCGGGATCTTGTCCCTAACAAGAACCCCGCACTGAGCACGAAATGCATCCCTTGTCCAGATCGGTTCAATTGGCTTGCCATCGCGTGCGATTGCTGTGATCTCAAACCTTTCATCCGAGCGCAACTTTTTCCTTGGGCCTCGTTTCCTTACCGAAGTTGTGCTCGATCCGGAGGGCTAGAGAAAATAAGAAAGACAAGAGTTAATTAATATGTGTACATACGAAAACAATGAATGCATCAATTAGCTAGTCAGCACAGGCTTAACTAATATATATACGTGGCCGGACTCGGTTCATTCACCGGAGCCGTCATCACGGTCTCCTTCTTGTACCGGCATTGGGTCACCGGAGCCATCATAATCATAGTCTTCTTTTTCAGCCTGTCCTTCCAGACCATCAGTGTCGTTAGAAACGACAAGACGGCATCACTTCCTTTTGCAATTATATCCCCCAACATCGTTTATGTTGCTTCGTCTCGGGGGTTCTCCATAGTTTCCGCAAATATTTACAATGTAGCAATTATTATTCAAACATGACAGATGGATATATTAGTGGCAAACGTAGAACTAGCTAGCCAATCACAATAAGGATTTGGGGGCTGCCTCGGCAACACTTCAAGGGTGTGGGGTGACCTCGAGAGAGTTTGTCGGGTAGGGGCGCAACGGGATGGGGGTGGAGACCAACATCGTTTTTTTCTAGGGTTTGGGTGTCCTCGAGAGTTTTGGTCGAGCGAGAGGGCCGGAGGGGGTGCTCCCGTGGTATAAGTTATCACGGTCGAGAGGGGATATATATATCGACCGCCCATCATGTCGAAGTTATCCGGGAGGGGGTTACATCGACAATGACGACATACATACATGAGAAAATAATGTTATCGGGGAGGGGGTATATCGACCCCCCCCCTCGTGTTGAAGTTATCGGGAGAGGGTATATCGACAACGACATACCCGATTAAAAAAAGAAGATAAAAGAAGAAATAAAAAGAGGATAAGAAGAAAGGAATAGAAGAGAAGCAATCAAAGAAAAAAAGAAGAAAAAAAGGAGAAGAAGAAAGGAATAGAGGAGGAGAAGAAAAAAATAGATCCATATCATTAGATTTCTATTTTTTTCTCCTCTATTCCTTTCTTGTTCTCCTCTTCTTTTTCTTCTTGTTTCCTCTTCTTATTTATTTCTCCTCTTCTTCCTCTCCTCTTCTTCTCCTTTCTTCCTCTTCTTATTTTCCTTTTTCCTCTCATTCTTTTTCTTATTCTTCCTTTCCTAGCTAGATATTTAAAAAATTCTAAAAATTAAACTAACCTAAAATGTACTAAATCAGAGAACATATATAGATAAAACTTTTATAAAAATCTAACTTGCATATATGTATACTTTAAAACATCATTACAATTGAAAAAAATACATACATCCATACAAAAACATGTAAAAAATACATACATACATATATGAACATACATACATATATGAAAATCTAAAAACATGTAAAAAATCTAATAAAATTTAAAAAAACAGAATTAATCAAATAAAAATTATTCGGGGGCGGCGGTGGCGACGGCGACGGCGGGGGCGGCTGGCAACGGCGACGGCGGGGGCGGCGAGGCCGCCGGCGCGCGGGGGCGGGCCGCGGGCAGGGGCTCGGGTGCGGGGCACGGACCGGTGCAGAGGACTTTGGTCCCGGTTGGTGGCACCAACCGAGACTAAAGGGGGGTCATTGGTACCGGTTGGTACCACCAACCAGTACCAATGCACCCCTTTAGTCCCAGTTGTTGCCACCAACCGGGACTAAAGGCCTTAAGCTGGCGCGGTGCGGCGGGATGTTTAGTCCCACCACGCAAGCTGAGAGGGGCGCGCAATGGTTTATAAGCCCCACTGCCGCACTCCTCTCGAGCTTCTCTCCATTGCAGGCTTGCGGACTAATTGTGATTGCTATGTCTAATGGGCCTACTGGGCCTTCTGCGGGCCTGAATCCTGGCCCATGGATCGATTTCTAGTCGTATTCAGGCCGTGGTGACCCAGTAGGTGGCAATTTTTTTTTCCAACTTTTTTTGTTTTCTTTTTTGCTTTATTTATTTTGTTTTGTTTCTAATTACAACAAAATACTTATTTTTTTATTTTTTTTGTTTCTAATTACTTATTTATTTTATTTTATGATAATTCTTTTTGCTATTAAAGTTTCTAACAAAAAACAGTTCTTTATGAAAATTATTTTTGCTTTTAATGATTTTGAACAGAAAATACGTTGATATTTTTAGTTGCATCAATTTTATATAATTTTAGTTTCAATAATACTAGAGGTTGCTTATAATGTTTTGAACAGGAAACACTTTGATAATTTTAGTTTCATAAATTTTACTTATGTTATTAAAGTTTATTTTATTTTATTTCTACTTATATATTTTATTAAAGTTTATATTATTTTGTTTCAAATAACTTATTTATTTTATTTTATGATAATTCGTGTACAAAACTTATTTATTTTATAATAACTCGCCTGTTACAAAGGGATTTTATTTTTTTGAACTTGTTTGAACTCAATAGTTTTTCTGTGTTCAAAATGCACCATTCAAACCACATCATCAATTTTCAACCCTTTCTGACTTCATTTGTTATTTTTCAAGCATTTAGTGATTATTTTGAGCTATAAGACCATGAAATTGAAAAACATTTGAAATGAACTCTGAAAAGGTTCCAAGTTGGCATGGTATCATCATTTCACCCACATATCATGTGCGAGAAAGTAGAGAGGGTTACGGCAAAAATTGGATGCACTTCGTGTACAAAACAGACAATCTCTTTCGAAGTATCAGGGTTTCATACGGAAACTAGTCTGTTACAAAGGAATTTCATTTTTCTGAACTTATTTGAACTCCATAGTTTTTCTGTGTTCAAAATGCACCATTCAAATCCACACCATCAATTTACAACCCTTTCTGACTACATTTGTTATTTTTCATGCATTTACTGACTATTTTGAGCTATAAGACCATGAAATTGAAAAGCATTTGAAATGAACTCTGGAAAGGTTCCAAGTTGGCATGGTATCATCATTTCACCCACATAGCATGTGCAAGAAAGTATAGAGGGTTACGGCAAAAACTAGATGCACTTCGTGTACAAAATGGACAATCTCTTTCGAAGTATCAGGGTTTCATACGGAAACTCGTCTGTTAGAAAGGGCTTTCATTTTTTTGAACTTATTTGAAATCCATAGTTTTTCTGTTTTCAAAATGCACCATTCAAAGCCACATCATCAATTTACAACCCTTTCTGACTACATTTGTTATTTTTCATGCATTTACTGATTATTTTGAGCTATAAGACCATGGAATTGAAAAGCATTTGAAATGAACTCTGAAAAGGTTCCAAGTTGGCATGGTACCATCATTTCACCCACATAGCATGTGCGAGAAAGTAGAGAGGGTTACGGCAAAAAATGGATGCACTTCGTGTACAAAACAGACAATCTCTTTCGAAGTATCAAGGTTTTATACGGAAACTTGTCTGTTACAAAGGGATTTCATTTTTCTGAACTTATTTGAACTCCAAAGTTTTTCTGTGTTCAAAATGCACCATTCAAATCCACATCATCAATTTAAAACCCTTTCTGACTAGATTTGTTATTTTTCATGCATTTACTGACTATTTTGAGCTATAAGACCATGAAATTGAAAAGCATTTGAAATGAACTCTGAAAAGGTTCCAAGTTGGCATGGTATCATCATTTCACCCACATAGCATGTACAGGAATGTATAGAGGGTGACGGCAAAAACTAGATGCACTTCGTGTACAAAACGGACAATCTCTTTCGAAGTATCAGGGTTTCATACGGAAACTCGTCTGTTAGAAAATGATTTCATTTTTTGAACTTATTTGAACTCCATAGTTTTTCTGTGTTCAAAATGCACCATTCAAATCCACATCATCAATTTACAACCCTTTCTGACTACATTTGTTATTTTTCATGCATTTACTGATTATTTTGAGCTATAAGACCATGGAATTGAAAAGCATCTGAAATAAACTCTGAAAAGGTTCCAAGTTGGCATGGTACCATCATTTCACCCACATAGCATGTGCGAGAAAGTAGAGAGGGTTACGGCAAAAAATGGATGCACTTCGTGTACAAAACGGGCAATCTCTTTCGAAGTATCAAGGTTTCATACGGAAACTCGTCTGTTACAAAGGGAGCTCATTTTTTTGAACTTATTTGAACTCCATAGTTTTTCTGTGTTCAAAATGCACCATTCAAAGCCACATCATCAATTTACAACCCTTTCTGACTACATTTGTTATTTTTCATGCATTTACTGATTATTTTGAGCTATAAGACCATGAAATTGAAAAGCATTTGAAATAAACTCTTAAAAGGTTCCAAGTTGGCATGGTATCATCATTTCACCCACATATCATCATTAACAGAAGTTCATCATCACATTAAAACCAAAGTACATAAATAGTTCTCATTGAACAACATATAGATCTCCATAGCATCTAATTAAACCATACATTGAAATTATGTAAAACATTTCAATGCAACAACAAATGCGATCATAATCGCAACCAAGGTAACAACTGATCCAACTGCATAATGATACCAAGCCTCAGTATGAATGACATATTTTCTAATCTTTTTAATCTTCAACCGCATTGCATCCATCTTGATCTTGTGATCATCGACGACATCCGCAACATGCAACTCCAATATCATCTTCTCCTCCTCAATTTTTCTTATTTTTTCCTTCAAGTATATGTTTTCTTCTTCAACTAAATTTAACCTCTCGACAGTAGGGTCGGTTGGAATTTCCGGTTCAACAACCTCTTAGATAAATATAATCTATGTCACGTTGGTCGGCATAATTGTCATAAACAATAAATGAACCAAATAGTTATGAAAAGATAATATATACCACATCTCAATCATAGAGAGGACGAGGGCAGATATCAAAACCATCGCATTATATAATAACAAGAAATTATAAAAGTAAGAAAATTAGACAAGTATCTATCTGAACTAAGAATTTTTTTTATTTCAGAAAGAAGATAAGAACAAGAAGCTCACCACGGTGGGTGCCGGCGACGAGATCGACGCGGGCGATCAACGGCGGTGAAGACGGGGACGGGACGTGACGGACCGCTAAACCTACACAAATCTCGGGGAAAATGGAGCTCGGAGGTCGAGTTCCGAGAGGAAAAAGATTAACTAGTGTGGCTCGGGCATTTCATCGAACACCTCATGTGCATAGGAGATGAACTAGAGCACCCAAATGTCCTCCCCTTGCCGGCTTGAAAAAACAGAGCACTGTGGAGTGCTCTGCCACGACGATGGGTATATATAGGCAAATTATTTGTCCCGGTTCGTGGCACGAACCGGGACTAAAGCCACCTCTTCTACATCGGTTCAAGGCATGAACCGGTACCAATGGTTGTGGGCCAGGAGCGCGGCCCATTGGTCCCGGTGCATGCCTAAAACCGAGACAAATGGATCCAAACGAACCGGGACCAATGCCCTCGAGGCCCTGGCCGGGCCCCTGGCCTCATGAACCGGGACTAATCCCCCCCATGGATCCCGGTTCGTGAGGAACCAGGACTAATGGGCTGGACAGGCCCGAACGATAGCCCTGTTTTCTACTAGTATCATAAGGAACGTAGCATAATGGTTATCTATTCATACATGCATACTCCAAACCATTTTTGATACACTTATAAAAGTTCGTCCTATTCTCTTGCGAAGTGCAAAGAACTGTGAATTCAACAAATTGCGCCTCCGCTTCGTAAAACCAAGGAGCCTCGTTAGATAGACTAATATTACATTTTACATATACATATTTAATTTTTATCTTTTGTGGGTTGTGCGCGCCATATCATGCAAATGTCAACATGAAAAACTCTTATTAATTGATTGTGTCATCTTGATATTATTTTTTCAGTCAACAAATGCTCTATTTCGAAAAAGTTCTTAAGAAATTATCTAGGTTGATAGTTCTACACGTTTCACCACCGTGTGTCTAGAGTACCAACCGTGCAACTTCTTTAATTCACACTCACACACGGTGGCAGCCCTAGGATTCGGCCATGCCCCAGGCAGCCTTTGAGCACTGTAACACTGTAGCTACAGTTTCCTCTTGAGAGTACGAAGGAAATCAGCCTCACGCCCCAGGCAGCCGCCCGGGCTTCCTAGGCCTGTCTCCGCCGCTGCCCACACATGCATATGTACCGTACTCTGAATTGGGTTTGTGTGTGCGCGTGTAGCGCTGAGTCCTGATTTTCTTTTTACTCCAGAGAAAAGTACATGTGACCAAGAGTCCAAGATCATGCCCGGAGTTTGTACGACAAAGATTATGAGCATGGAAATCATGGCTTGAAGCTAGCTACCTAAATGCAAGGCAGTGAAAGAACCACACTCATGTGAATATCACGTGTCCACCATATATGCATGTATAACAATGATGTGAACCAACCATCAGCCAAATGCATTGGAGGAACTAACTGCGCACGTTCATCTATATAGGTCACTGTGGACATTGTAAACCATGATCTCCTCTAGCAAACAAAAGATGGACTGCTCAATTACAATATTCACATAGCACAGACATTCGTCCGATGAGTTGCTAGGGATTAGGAGGTATCTGAAATTAAAGTCGAACTTGTGGTCTTCTGTCAAGCTGCATAGTTGACATTATGGCCTTGCGTCGATTAGAAAGGATCACTAGCCACTAGGATCACAGAAATGTCTACGTTCTTGTCTACTCGTGCAACTATTGGGTCACAACCCTCAACTGTGGTGACTTGAAGGTCCACGAGGAGAAGGGCACATCTTCCTTTTCTGGCAGAACCGTGCTCTCTTATCTGTCCTCGCATGGTCGGGCCACTTGTTCAATTGACCGCCGTTTCCAGTGCCGTCGCGCACATAGAACATGCCCGGAGTAGATGTGATTTTACTAGAAGTCTAGAACCACTTACCCATGGATATTAGCTAGTGGTTTCACTGCTCGCATTGTGTCGAGTAAATATCATTTTCCTCTACTGTTTTAGTAGCTTTGTTGTTTGTTTAGGTATAACTTGCTGCATGCATATGTATGTGTGTATGTTCCTAGTGCGTCTACCTGTTTTGGATAAGATTAGTGTATCGATTTTTGTGGGAACAATGAAGTAATCGACTGATTGATTGATTGGATCGCTTGTGGTTTATCTCTACAACAGTGTCACGCCCAATATGCGACCCTATCCAAAAGAAACTCGAAGGTCCCACCAAAGATAGACCCGCATATTGAAACGCTTTTGCAAGGTGGATATCATTACATCAACATTACATAATAGATGGAGATACATACATAAGGCATACAATGACACACGAATACAACATCACAATACATAAGAGCATCATCCAGCTACGGATGAAACACAGACAGAAACTCAACGACATCCACCCTGCTAGCCCAGGCTGCCGACCTGGAACCTATCCCCTGATCGAAGAAGAAGCAGAAGAAGAACTCCAAGACAAGCAAACATCGCTCTCGCGTCATGATCATCGCATAACCTGTACCTGCAACTGTTGTTGTAGTAATCTGTGAGCCACGAGGACTCAGCAATCCCATTACCATGGGTATCAAGACTAGCAAAGCTTAATGGGAAAGGAAGGGGTAAAGTGGTGAGGCTGCAGCAGCGACTAAGCATATATGGTGGCTAACATACGCAAATAAGAGCGAGAAGAGAGCAAGCGGAACGGTCGTGAAGCTAGCAATGATCAAGAAGTGATCCTGAACTCCTACTTACGTCAAACATAACCCAAAACCGTGTTCACTTCCCGGACTCCGCCGAAAAGAGACCATCACGGCTACACACATGGTTGATGCGTTTTAATTCGGATCTGGTGTCAAGTTATCTACAACAGGACATTAACAAATTCCCATCTGCCTATAACCGCAGGCACGGCTTTCGAAAGATTATACCCTGCAGGGGTGTCCCAACTTAGCCCATGATAAGCTCTCGCGATCAACGAAGGATATACCTTCTCCCAGGAAGACCCGATCAGACTCAGAATCCCGGTTTACAAGACATTTCGACGATGGTAAAACAAGACCAGCAAAGCCGCCCGAATGTGCCGACAAATCACGATAGGAGCTACACATATCTCGTTCTCAGGGCACACCGGATTGTCCAAACTTCCGGTAGTCCAGCCCAAAGTTGCCCCTGGTGGCCACCAGCGGCTGACAGGTTGGACCAACAGTCACGACGAGCACTGGCCCGGGGGGGATAAAATAAAGATGACCCTCGAGAGCGCGACTCCCAAGGGAAAAAGGGCTAGGTGAGGCAAATGTAAAACCAAGGTTGGGCCTTGCTGGAAGAGTTTTATTCAAAGCGAACTGTCAAGGGGGTCCCATAAATCACCCGACCGCGTAAGGAACGCAAAATCCGGGAACATAACACCGGTATGACGGAAACTAGGGTGGCAAGAGTGGAACAAAACACCAGGCATAAGGCCGAGTCTTCCACCCATTACCAAGTGTATAGATGCATTAATAATATAAGAGATATTGTGATATCCCAACCAAAAATCTTGTCCACCATGGAGCAATCTTCAACTTCACCTGCAACTAGCAACGCTATAAGAGGGCTGAGAAAAGCGGTAACATAGCCAAACAATGGTTTGCATAAGAAATTTGTCAAAGGTTAGAGGTTCATGGCAATATGGGAGGCTTGATGAGCAAAAGATAGGTAACGCAGCATAGCGATAGAACGAAGCAACTAGCATAGCAATGATAGTAGTGAGATCCAGGGTGGCGGTAATCTTGCCTGAAATCCCGCAAGGAAGAAGAACGAGTCCATGAAGAAGACGAATGGATGAAGCGACGAAGACGAACCAAGCGTAGACGAACAAATCCTCACGATCGCAACGATACGGGAACTATCGAGAAGAAGCACACAACATGGTAAACACACCACACATAGACAAGACATGATGCACAACAAGCATGATGCATGACAAAGCTACATGAAGCTACTCATGGCAAGAGATGATGCAAACAAGAGCAACATATCAAGGCAAGTTTAAATGAGGCCGGGAACAACATATAACAATTCCGGTAAGTCCTCATATGCATATTTCGAAATTGGTCCAGATCTGAATAAACCTTATGTTCAAGTTGTTAAACAGCAAGTTAAGATGCACAAAGATGATCTACACGAGATTCTAGTCAAGTTACATATAAAGTTCATTTAGTTCGGAGCTACGGCCTAGAAGATATGAGCAAAACAAGTTAAACATGGCATTGATGCAAAATGCACCCAAACATCAAGCAAACACCTCAAAACAAGGATGCAACATGATAATATGAAGCTGCATGCAAATCTAAGCAAGTTTCATATAGAGCTCACTCAAAACGGAGCAACGGTTCAACACACACACACTATAGAAGTTATAGCAATAATCTGTCCAAAACATCAACTAGGCATATTGCAACCATCAAACCAACATGCTACAGCACCCCAACATAATAACTAAAGGCATGGGCATGATGTACAGGTAAAGCATAACAAAACCTGAACACTGAGCTATCTCCAGAAATCAATAGAACATGCTCAAACACACATGGTAAGATTGCAAGTAATAACAATTCAGACTTTGCAGAAAATAACATCAGGTTGCAATGTTTAGAGCTATCAAACAACATGTTACAGGAACTTATAATGGCAAACAAAGGCATGGCATGAATCTACTAATTGCATAGATCAAAAGTCCCTTACTGACCATAAGCCAAAAATGATCAGAAAATATGATGGCACCCACGTAACCATGGCAAGTTATAATACAGATTCAAACATGGCAGACACAGAATTATGAAGGCATGTAGATGAGCTTGTACCACTCACCACAGAGAAAAATATAGCATGGCAAGGCAACCAACAGTAAGAATACATGTTTGTGAAGTTAAGCATGGCAAGAGCAAGTCCATAGGGTGCATGTATCACTAGCAACAATCATGGTAACAACTGAACTTAATGTTAACAGGCTGACAACAACATTATCAAGCAACTTTGGAGCAAGGAAACAACAAGCTACAGTAAGCTATAAATGCAACCAGTGGCATGGATTGTTAGAGGATGACATTTAGAACAAAACATATTTAGTGATCATCTCCAGATTATGCATAGAATGACTTGTAGAAGCAGGTTTACATAGTATCACGAAATAACAGATTCAGCCTAGCAAAACAGCAACAGCAAGTACACTACTTAACAAGCTCGATTCACTCACCACAAGTCATTGCATGACAAGATAAGCATAGCATTAGAAAGAAGACATATTTGTGAAACAAACCAAGGCAAGAACAAGTTCATAGCATGCAAGGATCAACTACAACAACCTTGGCAAAATTGAATAACAAGTAAACAATCTGCCAGGAAACATTTTGAAGCAAAAGTAGAGCACGAAAATGACATCCTAGACTACTCCATAATTGCACCCAGAGGCATGAATGGATAGAGAAAAACCATATGTTCAAAACACCCTTACTGAAGTATCTCAAAATATACAGGGATCTCTCTGTAGCAACATGTTTACATGGCATCAAAATAACAGCAGAACAGGGACTAAAATCAGCAACATTACGAAGCCTAGTTTGCATGCTTGTTCTAGTCACCACATTGATCACAAAAATACATGGTAAGAACCTCTGTAAATAAGACATAGCATAGATCAAAACACATGTAGACATCAACCTTATAGGATGCACACAATAAATGTAGCAAAAATGACAAAATAGCTAGTTCTGTTAACAGACAGCAGACAACATCATGAAGCACTCTTGCAACGATGATTCAGGCATCAAGATGACCTCAAATGAATATGATGCAATGGAATGAAATGAAGTATTCGTTGAGGCGAACAATTTGACATATTACACGCACAAAATGAAGCTACGGATGCAGAGATACGATGCAATGAACATGGCATGAAAATTACACAGATCTGGGACTTGGGCAAATTTTTGGAGGGGGAAAGTCAACCTCTGGCAGATCTGAATCGGGCACGGTTCTCGAGGTTCGCCGGAGTAAACTTGCCAGAGTTGCGGGGAATGGCCAGAGAAGGGCCGCCTGAGGCGGATCTAGCCCTCCCGCGGCTGGATCCGGTCGGGGAGGAGGAGGCGCGGACGACAAGGGCG
>NC_041385.1:804997415-805000022 GCF_002162155.2 Triticum dicoccoides
GACGAGCCGAGCGGGCCGGCCTCGGGCTCGGCGGGCCTGCGCGGTGGGAGGCGCTGGCTGGCGGCGGGGTCGGCGACGTGGCGGCGTATGATTCGTCGGGGCGGCGGTTGGACACGTCCGGCGCGGGGTTGGACATGTCCGGCGGCGGCGGGGAAGTTTGCTAGAGTTTGATCTGCGCGAAAAATCGGGGGGATGCACATATTTGTAGGTAGAGGGAGCTAGGAGTGTCCAAATGAGGAGCGGTTTTCGCCCACACGATCGTGATCGAACGGCCGAGAGCATGGAGGGGAGTTATATGGGTTTTGGGCCACTTTGGAAGGGGTGTTGGGCTGCAAAGAGAGAGGGGCTTTACGGTTACCCGGTTAACCGTTGGAGTATCAAACGGACTACAAATGGCACGAAACTTGACAGGCGGTCTACCGGTGCTATACCAAGGCCGCTTGGCAAACCTCGGGCCATTCCGAGAAAGTTTAACACCCACACATGAAACAAGGTCTGAGAGGGGGCGAGGGGCGCGCGCGAATGGTCTGGACTCCGAACGGACAACGGAGAGAACCGGGAGAACCCGAACGGATGCAAGTTTTGAAAAACATGCAGATGAAATGCAGATGATGACATGGCAAAATGCAACACGCAAGCAAATGACATGGCACCGACGATGAATAACTGGCAGACACCTGGCGCATCAGATCCGGGGCGTTACAACACTCCTCCACTAACAAGAGATCTCGTCCCGAGATCTTAGGACCGAGACGAAAGGAAAAAAGGTATGAGGTGAAACCAGAACTCAAGAGAGGAAACAAAGAATCGAGAGCACTCGAGAGGAAGAGAGGAACGACGAGAATGACGAGAATCAAAAGCTCACGGAATTAGATAGGCTATGAAACCACTCCGGTTAGAACGAGATAAGAAACTAATAATACTGAAAGGATTTAGGCAGCACTCCGGCTGAAAATGGAAGGATTAGAACATGAACTTCACAAGATGGGATGACACTTGACGAGATGAATAACACAATGCCTCCGGAAGAATTGAAAGAATTGAATGAAAAGAACTTAGAAGGAAAGATTGAACGGAGTTGTTGAGAAAATCAACAACGAAAAGAATAGGTTTGTTGTGGACTTATAGGTAACATCTCAAGATCATAAGGTGATAAACGGCCACAAACGGAAATGATTGGATAGCTTAGAAGAACGAAGAAATGCAAAACTCCACTTCAAAAGAAAACCGAGAATTAATTGCACTTCGAGATGCGAGAAGAAAAGCTACTTGAACGCCACCAACAAAATCTTGATGAACTCTTGAAGAATGAATTAAATCATGAAGAACCACCATGAAGAACTCCGTTGACAAAAAGATGATGAGATAGAATGAAAGATGAAAAGGATAAGATTAAAGCCTTGCGATGATTTAGATGGGGGTTTCGACGAAATGGCCGAGGAAGTTCGAACTCCGGGAAAAGAAAAGATGAAAACACTTAGAACAAACTCTAAAGGAAGGGATTAGTCACTCTGATGGAATAAGAATAAGGTTTATTGTATGCTTATCCTTCATCAAAAATTAAATTGATGACAAGCAATGGATTTGGCATACTACTTATTCTTCTTGAAAATGATTGAGAAGTGACATATCGCAAACTTGAGAAGGTCTTCATGAACCACCGGTGGGATTGGAAAGACGATTGGATTGATATGCTAATCAAGGAAAAAGAATCTAGAACGAACCACCGTAAGAATTCGAAAATGACTAACGAAAGAGAATGAATCACCGGGAAGACTTAGAAGAAAAAATATGCTTGAGGGGATTTAGATGCAAAAGGACAAAGAGATCATGAACTGATGAAGAATACTTGAATGAAGCACCGGGATAAATAGAAACGATAGCTGGAATGATTTCCTCCGGTGAAAAGAAACGGGAAAACAACTTCTGACACACTCCGGATGGATAAGAAAAAGAATATCTGACAAATGGAATAAATCAAGAGGATAACATGAAGCTAGAATCACGAAACTTTGAGAGAACGGGCAAGATTTAGGGGAAAAACTCTTCTTCGATCTTCAAATGGCGACGAGAAACACCACCAAAATTACTGAGATACTCCGGGAGAATGAAAAGTGAAGGGGTTGAGCCAACAATGAAAGCATTTGAAAAACGAACTTGGAGAAGGCATGTGACTGATGAAATCCATTCTTACGTCACACTTTGGAAAGAATTAGGAATAGCTCCGGGGAAATTAAAAGAGTCAGGTAAGATTCTGGGAAAAGACCTGTGGGTTAGGGCCCACTGAAGAGAAAACACCGTTGGAAAGGGATGTTGAACAGATAAATGATGCACCAGAATAGTTGAAATATTTGGATGAGGTGACAACCTCGAATTAATTAGAACAGAGACGAATCTCCTGAGATGTCTTGAGCACTCCGGAAGGATAAATTGGCGAGAGGCGAACGAGCAGGGAAAACACTTGAGCCGAGGAAAAGAATATGATCAACACCGAAAAACTTGAATTGAATCCACCGGAGAAGATATGAAGAATGTCCACCGAGACGAGAATTCACCAGTTGAAATGATTTACGAAAGACTGAAGGGGTTCCGCACGAATGAGATAGA
>NC_041385.1:805000281-805004745 GCF_002162155.2 Triticum dicoccoides
AGATAGATGGTCGAGAGAGAGTCAGACTCTGGGAAGAAAAGGGTGGGAGGGCGGGAAAACAAAGGCAACTTGGAAGGGGAAACCGACGAATAACTTGAAGAGAAGACACAGGTTGAAAGAAAGCAAAGGCTTCAGACGAGTAGGATGGATACTCGATTACGGACTCCGGTTCCGAGAAGAAGAGGGGTGGGCGGGTGGGAAAAGAAAACAACTGAGGATTGAACTTGGCAAAGATGAAGAGGCTCGAGTCAACTTGACGAGAAATGCACCGGATGCAAAGAGCTAGGGAACAACGATCGGAAAACCAACTGCGTGAACCTAACGAAAAATTTGAAGGGGAAGAGGAGTGATTCAAAACACCTACGTTAAGATTCCTTACCAGAGCGACGAAGGGGATGAGGAGTAAAAAGAATTCCTACTCTCCGATATAACTAGACTCTGAAACCAGTTTTATTCTAGACTCAACAACGGCCAGACTACACGATCAATCAAGGGGGGCTCCTAAGGTCAGTCGAGGCTCTGATACCAACTTGTCACGCCCGATATGCGACCCTATCCAAAAGGAACTCGAAGGTCCCACCAAGGATAGACACGCATATTGAAACGCTTTGGCAAGGTGGATATCATTATATCAACATTACATAATAGATGGGGATACATACATAAGGCATACAATGCCACACGAATACAACATCACAATACATAAGAGCATCATCCGGCTACGGATGAAACACAAACAGAAACTCAATGACATCCACCCAGCTAGCCCAGGCTGCCGACCTGGAACCTATCCCCTGATCGAAGAAAAAGCAGAAGAAGAACTCCAAGACAAGCAAACATCGCTCTCGCGTCATGATCATCGCATAACCTGTACCTGCAACTGTTGCTGTAGTAATCTGTGAGCCACGAGGACTCAGCAATCCCATTACCATGGGTATCAAGACTAGCAAAGCTTAATGGGAAAGGAAGGGGTGAAGTGGTGAGGCTGCAACAGTGACTAAGCATATATGGTGGCTAACATACGCAAATAAGAGCGAGAAGAGAGCAAGCGGAATGGTCGTGAAGCTAGCAATGATCAAGAAGTGATCCTGAACTCCTACTTACGTCAAACATAACCCAAAACCATGTTCACTTCCCGGACTCCGCCGAAAAGAGACCATCACGGCTACACACACGGTTGATGCGTTTTAATTCGGATCTGGTGTCAAGTTATCTACAACAGGACATTAACAAATTCCCATCTGCCTATAACCGCAGGCACGGCTTTCAAAAGATTATACCCTGCAGGGGTGTCCCAACTTAGCCCATGATAAGCTGTCGCGATCAACGAAGGATATACCTTCTCCCAGGAAGACCCGATCAGACTCGGAATCCCGGTTTACAAGACATTTCGACGATGGTAAAACAAGACCAGCAAAGCCGCCCGAATGTGCCGACAAATCCCGATAGGAGCTGCACATATCTCGTTCTCAAGGCACACCGGATTGTCCAAACTTCCGGTAGGCCAGCCCAAAGTTGCCCCTGGTGGCCACCGGCGGCTGACAGGTTGGACCAACACTCACGACGAGCATTGGCCCGGGGGGGGGATAAAATAAAGATGACCCTCGAGAGCGCGACTCCCAAGGGAAAAAGGGCTAGGTGAGGCAAATGTAAAACCAAGGTTGGGCCTTGCTGGAGGAGTTTTATTCAAAGCGAACTGTCAAGGGGGTCCCATAAATCACCCGACCGCGTAAGGAACGCAAAATCCGGGAACATAACACCGGTATGACGGAAACTAGGGCGGCAAGAGTGGAACAAAACACCAGGCATAAGGCCAAGTCTTCCACCCTTTACCAAGTATATAGATGCATTAATAGTATAAGAGATATTGTGATATCCCAACCAAAAATCCTGTCCACCATGGAGCAATCTTCAACTTCACCTGCAACTAGCAACGCTATAAGAGGGCTGAGCAAAGCGGTAACATAGCCAAACAATGGTTTGCATAGGAAATTTGTCAAAGGTTAGAGGTTCATGGCAATATGGGAGGCTTGATGAGCAAAAGATAGGTAAAGCAGCATAGAGATAAAACGAAGCAACTAGCATAGCAATGATAGTAGTGAGATCCAGGGTGGCGGTCATCTTGCCTGAAATCCCGCAAGGAAGAAGAACGAGTCCATGAAGAAGACGAACGGATGAAGCGACGAAGACGAACCAAGCGTAGACGAACGAATCCTCACGATCGCAACGATACGGGAACTATCGAGAAGAAGCACACAACATGGTAAACACACCACACATAGACAAGACATGATGCAAAACAAGCATGATGCATGACAAAGCTATATGAAGCTACTCATGGCAAGAGATGATGCAAACAAGAGCAACACATCAAGGCAAGTTTAAATGAGGCCGGGAACAACATATAACAATTCTGGTAAGTCCTCATATGCATATTTCGAAATTGGTCCAGATCTGAATAAACCTTATGTTCAAGTTGTTAAACAGCAAGTTAAGATGCACAAAGAAGATCTACACGAGATTCTAGTCAAGTTACATGTAAAGTTCATTTAGTTCGGAGTTATGGCCTAGAAGATATGAGCAAAACAAGTTAAACATGGCATTGATGCAAAATGCACTCAAACATCAAGCAAACACCTCAAAACAAGGATGCAACATGATAATATGAAGCTGCATGCAAATCTAAGCAAGTTTCATATAGAGCTCACTCAAAACGGAGCAACGGTTCAACACACACACACACACACTACAAGTTATAGCAACAATCTGTCCAAAACAGCAACTAGGCATATTGCAAGCATCAAAACTACATGCTACAGCACCCCAACATAATAACTAAAGGCATGGGCATGATGTACAGGTAAAGCATAACAAAACCTGAACACTGAGCTATCTTCAGAAATCAATAGAACATGCTCAAACACACATGGTAAGATTGCAAGTAATAACAATTCAGACTTTGCAGAAAATTACATCAGGTTGCAATGTTTAGAGCTATCAAACAACATGTTACAGGAACTTATAATGGCAAACAAAGGCATGGCATGAATCTACTAATTTCATAGATCAAAAGTCCCTTACTGACCATAAGTCAAAAGGATCAAAAAATATGATGGCACCCACGTAACCATGGCAAGTTATAATACAGATTCAAACATGGCAGAAACAGAATTATGAAGGCATGTAGATGAGCTTGTACTACTCACCACAGAGCAAAATATAGCATGGCAAGGCAACCAACAGTAAGAAGACATGTTCGTGAAGCTAAGCATGGCAAGAGCAAGTCCATAGGGTGCATGTATCACTAGTAACAATCATGGTAACAACTGAACTTAATGTTAACAGGCTGACAGCAACATTATCAAGCAACTTGGGAGCAAGGAAACAACAAGCTACAGCAAGCTATAAATGCAACCAGGGGCATGGATGGTTAGAGGATGACATTTAGAACAAAGCATATTTAGTGATCATCTCCAGATTATGCATAGAATGACTTGTAGAAGCAGGTTTACATAGTATCACGAAATAAGAGATTCAGCCTAGCAAAACAGCAACAGCAAGTACACTACTTAACAAGCTCGATTCACTCACAACAAGTCATTGCATGACAAGATAAGCATAGCATTAGAAAGAAGACATGTTTGTGAAACAAACCAAGGCAAGAACAAGTTCATAGCATGCAAGGATCAACTACAACAACCTTGGCAAAATTGAATAACAAGTAAACAATCTGCTAGGAAACATTTTGAAGCAAAAGTAGAGCACGAAAATGACATCCTAGACTACTCCATAATTGCACCCAGAGGCATGAATGGATAGAGAAAAACCATATGTTCAAAACACCCTTACTGAAGTATCTCAAAATATACAGGGATCTCTCTGTAGCAACATGTTTACATGGCATCAAAATAACAGCAGAACAGGGACTAAAATCAGCAACATTACGAAGCCTAGTTTGCATGCTTGTGCTAGTCACCACATTGATCACAAAAATACATGGTAAGCACCTCTGTAAAGAAGACATAGCATAGATCAAAACACATATAGACATCAACCTCATAGGATGCACACGATAAATGTAGCAAAAATGACAAAAGAGCTATTTCTGTTAACAGACAGCAGACAACATCACGAAGCACTCTTGCAACGATGATTCAGGCATCAAGATGACCTTAAATGAATATGATGCAATGGAATAAAATGAAGTACTCATTCAGGCGAACAATTTGACATATTACACGCACAAAACGGAGCTACGGATGCAGAGATACAATGCGATGAACATGACATGAAAGTCAACCTCTGGCAGATCTGAATCCGGCACGGTTCTCGAGGTTCGCCGGAGTTGCGGGGAATGGCCGGAGAAGGGCCGGCTGAGGCGGATCTAGCCCTCCCGCGGCTGGATCCGGTCGGGGAGGAGGAGGCGCGGACGGCAAGGGCGAGCCGGCGGCGGGATCCGGTCGG
>NC_041385.1:805005132-805012799 GCF_002162155.2 Triticum dicoccoides
CGCGGTGGGAGGCGCTGATCGGCGGCGGGGTCGGCGACGTGGCGGCGTTTGATTCGTCGAGGCGGCGGTTGGACACGTCCGGCGCGGGGTTGGACATGTCCGGCGGCGGCGGGGAAGTTTGCTAGGGTTTGATCTGCACGAAAAATCGGGGGATGCACATATTTGTAGGTAGAGGGAGCTAGGAGTGTCCAAATGAGGAGCGGTTTTCGCCCACACGATCGTGATCGAACAACCGAGAGCATGGAGGGGAGTTAGATGGGTTTTGGGCCACTTTGGAAGGGGTGTTGGGCTGCAAAGAGAGAGGGGCTTTACGGTTACCCGGTTAACCATTGGAGTATCAAACGGACTCCAAATGGCACGAAACCTGACAGGCGGTCTACCGGTGCTATACCAAGGCCGCTTGGCAAACCTCGGGCCATTCCGAGAAAGTTTAACACCCGCACATGAAACAAGGTCTGAGAGGGGGCGACGGGCGCGCGCGAATGGTCCGGACTCCGAACGGACAACGGAGAGAACCGGGAGAACCCGAACGGATGCAAGTTTTGAAAAACATGCAGATTAAATGCAGATGATGACATGGCAAAATGCAACACGCAAGCAAATGATATGGCAACGACGACGAATAACTGGCAGACACCTGGCGCATCGGATCCGGGGCGTTACAAACAGTCTTTCAATCTTTCCATCCAATCCGTGCAGAAGACGGCAACTGGTTGCGTTTTGTGAAAAGGGCGATAAACTTATGAGCCTACTAATTGACTAACTCACTGATTAACAAGTTGATCCAGAGCTGGTGATAAGTGAGAACTGAAAATTTTCTTGTCATGGAAAGAATGCGAGTATGGCACGCTACTTATTTTCGTGAGTACAGTACGCTACTTGATGAAGAATTTTGTTTGATTCGACAGACTCAACACTTTGGTCTTAACCCTCTGCTGCAATCCAACTGTCATGTTAACGGAAGATACTGTTTGCTTTCCTGAACTTCCATTGAATTCCCACCGTGGCTTGAGAGAAAAAACAGAAAAGCGCGGAGGTAACACGGTCAGGCAGAACTGATCCAATTAGAGGAGTCATGAAGCTTCCCGTTTGAGCTGGACACTCTGGCACTGTTAATTACTGCTCCGAAGTGACCCCTGTTTATTACAAAAAATTACTGGTCCAATTAGTGCACGGTGTAGTATAGCATCTAGGCTTTGTTCCCTATATATGTAGTCGTTCCAGACAAGGCAACGGGTGGCGATGATTCTGTCTTGGGAATTCTCCTCTGGATCATCATCTCTCACTAATAATAAAGCACGGATTGACTCTCCAGGTTCATCGTCACGGCGTTTTTCAGAAAAAACCCTATGGTATTAAGTAATTAACCCGCAGTACAGTAAAAAATTGGAAAATCTCTCTCTAATAATAAAGCACGGATTGACTCTCGGGTTCACCGTCACGGCGTTTTTATTTCGTGAGAAAATACCCCAGCCCTGAATCAAGCGACCGCGCCTCCCCGCCTCCTCCGCCGTGCCGTCCTCCCGGCACCGTGGCCTGCCCCCTCTCTGCCGCGCCCTCCTCCCCCGCACCGTCCAAGTCCTCCGTGGGCGGTTCGCCCATGCCGAGGCCGAGGCCGCCGCGCTCCGTGCCCGCGCCGGCCGGCCGGCTCGAGCGCGCGCCGGCCGGCCGGCTCGAGCGCGCGCCGGAGGAGAGGAGGTCGGCTGGAGGGGACCGACCAACGTCGTGGTGGTCTCGCCGGCGAGCGACGGGAGGAGGGCGGAGATGATGCGTAGGAGGGCGAGGCGGCTGTGTGCAGGAGGCTTCCCGACGGATTGGGGAGACAGCGCGAGGCATCTTCGACGGCATGGGCCGGGGCGCCGTGCTTCCTCAGATTCGCGTGTTGAGTGTGTGTCCAGTTTGTCGCTTCCCTCGACGTCGACGGCTCCATGATCAGTCGTGTTCTCTTCCTACTAAGCCATGATGAGATGTAAGTGCTCTATTTTCCTCTAGATTACTGCATATCATCTCTGCCTTCCACATGTTTGATGAAATGCCGAACCACATTGCTCACATAAAATTCGATGGAAAAAAGGAAGCAACATGGCTTATTAGGGGCCATTAGGCAAACTGAGAATTGCTTACAAGTCTGTTGCATATGATGCTAAATTTCTTCTTACTTTGAACATTCAACATTGCAGTCACTTTTATTTTATAGATCACCGAGTTCGCCGGCGGAAGAAGAACATCTCTCGAGCCGTCCAATGTTGCCTGCGGCGGCTACACCAGAGGTATGTGTCCCCTTGAAAGCTAATCAGTCGATAGAAGCCATGTTTGTTTCAGTTTATTGCTTCTGAATTGGTGCCACTTCTGATTGCTTTTTAGTTGATTGTTTCTGAATTGGCCAGTAGATAGAAGCCCCTGAAACTGCTTGATTGTACAGTTATAGGTTTTCGTATACCTTGATGTGTTTGCTTCCTTAGGTTCAGTTCACAAGAGCAACCAAAAAGGTTCCAGATTCATCTCATGATGAGGAGTGAGCATGTGAATTAATGTGTGCATGAAGCTAGGTATGTTGGTTGGTGCCCAGCTGAGGCAGTCTATTTCTATCTAATCTAACTGTCTAGGCATGCCTGCATGGCGAAGTATTGGGGCTATCTATCTATGTTACAGACCTATCCATGCACTATTGGAAAGTGGACACGCACAAAATCCTTTTCAACTTTACCTGTTTTATCATTGTTATCAATTTTTGTTCTGGCCTATGGCTTTCTGAAATCTTATGGTCTTGTTTCTTGCAGACACAGTTCTTATCAAGTGGGTCTGAAGGAGTTGGGCAGTGGGTGGTTCCCATCACACTTTGCTGTTGTTCATACTTGGTTCAGCGAAAGTTCTTTTTCCGTGGAAAACCGGAGGATTTCAGTTTGTTAGTGCTCGTAGAATGTCAAAGAAAGATGGCATAAGGAGGTTTAACCAAGATGTCCTTTTGTTGGTTTTCCTGTGTAATTAGCACTTACAAATATGGAGTACAGGTAGGAGAATGCTACGGTTCTGCCTGCATCTGATGGGTGACGTGGCTCAGCCCAGCGGCTCTACAGAACCATCAGATAACCTAGGATGATCATGCCTCTTTGCTAGAGAAGATTGTAGCTTATGAAGTTTGTGTCTGACTCGCCATTAGATCGTTCAATATGCTATCTTGTGGTTTAATTGATGATTTCTTTTTCTTAGTTTTCAGGCTGTGTATACAATCAGAAATCTGATAGACTGGAGAGAAGGCTAGGTGTTTGCCACATTGTTTCGGCTACTTCCATCTAGCGATTCCAGGTTAGTTAGAACATCTTGTTTCTGCTTGTGAATTTTGCACAGTGGGACTATTACTCCTGATGCTACAACTGAAACTTAGAAAATGTAGATATTTAGCTTGCACAACCTGGGTACTATTTTTGTACACATGTTTGAAATTTTCTTAGGGACAAAATAAACACATTTTTTTGTTTGTTAAACAGAGTAAATCACAGCTTTCTAGATGATAGTTTTAGGTCTGTTAGTAACTTGGTCTGAGTGATGTTATTGTCTTCATTAAGACCAGTGGAGCCCCTGATTTTCGTCGAAGTCGCTCTAAAAAACATGGCCACATATATACAGGTTATTAAAGTTTGGCATGGTTTTCTTTTAATAAATGGGTGCGCTACTCTATTCTGTACCTTGTGTTCTGTTGTGATAACAGGATTTTTTGTTGGATAACCCTCCAATAGATGAATGTGGCGATCTGTGCTCTTGCAGATTACTAATACAGTGACAATCCTTCAGATTTAGGGGATACAATGTCGGATTACATTATGTGGATGTATTGAAGGCAAAAATTCTTGTGGTGGAGGTATTACGTGCTACCACTTTATCAGTACATAACCAACTTCCATTCTTTATAAATAGCAACAAGCAGTTTTCATCTCCAAGCATATTCAAAAGCGAAAACAATTCTTTGTATTGTTTATCAAAACTGTATGATGAGATAGTTCAGAGTGTTGGGCTAAAATTGGAGAACACAAGTTTATCAGAAACAATAAGAATTTGTCATCAAGGATCTAAGAGCTCTGGAAATATGTTGTTCTCCTCTTTTGATTCCCCTTTCAGTACATAAGATTGCAGACTCTGATTTATTAGTATAAGGATGAAATTAACTTTAAATACCATAATGCACCTCTGTTTGGTTGGATTCAAAGTGCAATAATGTACAGAACATTAACTATTACTCCCTCCTTGCGGAAATAAGTGAAGCTGTTTTAATTCAAAATCTAAAACAATGTCACTTATTTCCGGATGGAGGGAGTATATGATTTCTTTATCTGGTTGCTGCATCCCCTTTATCCATCAAAATCAGTGTTCTACAATGCTCATTTATGTTGGTTGGAAAGAGGATCACAACAGAGGCACAATAAACTGCCGGCATATTAACATCATATTGGCATAGTTGCAGTGTGAAAATCTCTCGAGCTAGATCTTAAGTAGGTTGTGCCTCTTTTGTTGCCCGGTGCAACGCACGGGCATTTGCACTAGTATTACTTGAAATTCTTTTTGTGCTGGAAACGGGTGAAACTCGACTTGACAGTCAGTCATCTTAGCTACTTGTTGAGGAGCTCTTCCTTTGCTCATTCATGTGGCCTACCACTGAGTACGTTGTTTAGTATATTTTTTCGTAATTTTTAAAATATTGGTAGGAGGCACACTTTTGATATGTTATAGCTCAAATAAATAATGGCAACCACCAGAAACACCCCAACAAATTCTGGTATCATCGTAATAATTGTATCAACTACTACACGTGAAAGATAGTGATTAATGCATAAAACGACATAGAATGAACAACCAAGACCACTGTTAGTGGACCATAAACGAGTGCATGTGCTGAAATTGAATAACCATATACACACACTGGCCGATAAATGGCAAGAGATGAGGTGCCTTCACATTTACAATGCCCAACTATACACGCAATCCGTGATGTCAAACCAGCTTAGTTCTTATTCCTGTAGAGACGATGGACATGCTTCATGAAACAATGACGGAGTGCGGACTGCACCAGATCTTTGTTAGGTACCTAGGCTTGGAAGGCATAGGAAATTACTCTTCCGCATCATCTTAATGTTACATGACCAACTTGGTGCCTTCAACCTCCTTTAGGGGTGCTCAAATGACGTGTAAAAGCCAGCTAGCCAGAGAACCCAAGAAAAATATTGACCTTGTCTAAACTGTTCTTGCTTAGACATTGCAGTACAGCAGATGTCAGGAGGTTTTTTGCTCTGCTTCCCCTGCCCAAAAGGCATTTCTAGTGTTCTACTGTGTGAAAGAATGACATCATGATTCACGCACGACGTTTTGGAGAAGAATTACTGGGTACTCTAGCATGATTAATTATTGTTCCGGTTATTAGCACACCTATGCTTGGTTCTTGGCATTGCCATGTGGTCGTTGGGGAACAGGTGGAGATGGAATCACCCGTTCGTTCTTTCGGAGACAGGCGAACAAAGCTACTGCCTTTCCTTTCTGACATACTGGTGATTTTATCTACCGAATTTTCCTCAGGAAAGATGACGTTTTTTGAGTGTTTTTTTGTTCCATGAATGCACTACCCATTGTATATATGCATAAGTACGTAAATGTAGACTACTGATACTGCATTTGACAGTCACCTTGCTACATGCGAAGGAGCTCTTCCCTTGCTTATTCTTCTGCTACTAGTTTTTTTAGATCACCGGGGAAAGTAAGTGCATGTGTGTGGGGGGCGGGGGGGCGCTCATGAATATATTACTCAAATGTGTCACATCAAGCTGTCTTACAGAATTACAGGGGTACATTACAGCGTGAAGAGAGGAAGAACTGCCACGAGGAGACGGCTTCCTGTCACATGTCTTGGAGAGCCTATGTGACCACAGGTCTAGATCGAAGACGATTAGTCTAGAGGAGGTAGTGGAGGGCCTATCTATGGCCCTAAAGGCTCTGTCGTTACGGGCTTCCCAAATTTTTCATAAGATTGTGTGAAATACGAAAGACCAGGCGTCGGTAGGCGCCTGTGGATGAGGCGAGACATCCCAGAGATTGTTGATGGAGTCCAAAACTGGTGATGCCCGCGCATTGCCAAATGCGGACAGCGAGGGGACAGACAATGAAGAGGTGGGAGGCGTGTTCGAAGGGCGCCATGCACCGCGGGTATGCAACATCGGAGATGATGTGCTTGTGGACGAGGTTGGTGCGTGTGTTGAGCCTGTCGCGGTGCAGCCAAGTGAAGATCTTGATCTTGTTAGGTACCTTGGAGTGCCAAATAAGTGGTGCATTCCAGTCATCGTCGGTTGTCCGGACGAGTACATCATAGGCGCTCCTAGTGGAGAACGCAAGGCCTCCAATGAGAAAGCGCTGATCCTAATCTTGCGACGGCAAAAAATCCTGCAACATAGCCAAAAGTGAAACCAACTCCTGCGAAGTGGCAAAGGTTAAACTATTTCGCAGGTTAGTCTACAAACCGAAACGCCCAATATTCGCAACCCTAATCATGGGCAGCTCTGAGTGGGAGAAGAGGTTGGGGAATGTGGTAGCTAGTGGTTTTAAGGTGGACCATGTGTCATACCAAACGCAGATGATGTGCTTGTGGACGAGGTTGGTGCGTGTGTTGAGCTTGTCGCGGTGCAGCCAAGTGAAGATCTTGATCTTGTTAGGTACCTTGGAGTGCCAAATAAGTGGTGCATTCCAGTCATCGTCGGTTGTCCGGACGAATACATCATAGGCGCTCCTAGTGGATAACGCAAGGCCTCCAATGAGAAAGCGCTGATCCTAATCTTGCGACGGCAAAAAATCCTGCAACATAGCCAAAAGTGAAACCAACTCCTGCGAAGTGGCAAAGGTTAAACTATTTCGCAGGTTAGTCTCCAAACCGAAACGCCCAATATTCGCAACCCTAATCATGGGCAGCTCTGAGTGGGAGAAGAGGTTGGGGAATGTGGTAGCTAGTGGTTTTAAGGTGGACCATGTGTCATACCAAACGCATGTGCATCTAATGTTTCAAGAACTTTTTTGGGGATGAGGAAGATCGACATGTAGTAGGTTACGATTGAATCTACGACTGCTGTGATGAGAACTAAACGATCCCCTTAAGTTAGTAATTTAGCCTGCCAACCAGAGAGGTATTTTTTGCAGCGCTCTAAGATGGGTAGAAAGGTATTAGGTGGAGGTCGGAGAGGTGTGAGCGTGCTCCAAGATAAGGTTGGGGGAAGAAGAGATTGAGCAACCCAAAATATTTGCTATGGCATCTGTTGTGTGTTGCGGTGAGTGGAGAGTTGCAATAGTGGTTTTGGAAAAATTGATTGTGAGGCCGGTTGCAGAAGCGAAAAGACCTACAATATTTTTTAGGGAGGAGGCAGCAGAAGCCGAAGCTGTGGCAATGATGAGTGTGTCATCGGGTACTAGTTAAGCAGCACAATTCAGGCACACAGCTTGTATTGATTTCCTCTGTGGGTATTTTTACAATACATGACGGAGAGAGATGCACGGGAGCGGAGAGGTGGTTAGCTACAGCGAGCATGTCGTGCAAGCGTGAAGGGCACACGATGTGCACACGCAATTGAGGGCGCCTGCAAAATCGGCCGTGGCTATTAGCCACCGGGAGCCGGTAGTGATGACGTGTTCCAACACCC
>NC_041385.1:805013035-805014211 GCF_002162155.2 Triticum dicoccoides
TGAGACGTTGATGCAGCTGAAAACTTGCCAAACACAGATGTCGGAAGGCACTTCGTGAAGATGTCAGCATACTGGGAGGTGGTGGGGATGTGTTGGACATGGACTTCACGAAGAGCAGCGCGCTCCCGGATGAAGTGAAGGTCGATTTCCTCATCTTTCGTCCGCTCTGGGGGCACCGGATTGCTGGACATGTACATGGTGCTAATATTGTCACAGTAGATGACCATCGCACGCGCAGGAAGGTTGCGAAGCTGTCGAGGAGTTGTCGGAGCCATGCGGACTCGGCGACGGATCAAGATGGCAATAGGGCCCCGAGACCCTCATCCCCGTGTGTTTTTAGCATATTAGGGGATGTTGATGGGTGTGTTTCTAACCCTGCGGGGCTGCTACTGGTAAATTACATAACCTGACATGTTTCGTGGCTCCGGCTGTGTTTCCGTAGTACCTGAACCCGAAACCTGCCATACTCGTCAAAATACCTAGTAGCATCCAGTGATCCATCGATTTTGACGCACAAACTCCACTTATCCAGCCTAGAGCCAATGACGTTGGCCACCACATGGTACTCAGGTTCGGTGCTCGATTGAGACACGGTTTTCTGCCGCTTCTAGGACCATGTGAAGGTTGGGGTGAGGAAGATGCAGTACCCAAATGTGGACTTGCGCCTGGCAGGGCAGCTGCCTAGTCAGTGTCACAGTAGGCGGCGAGCTCCAACGCAGCAGTGGTGAATCTGCAGCCGAGTCGCGTGGTGCCGCATAGGTAGCGCGGGATGGGCTTGACAAGCTGGAAGTGGCAATTTAGGTTGGGAGGAGATTCGTATATCATATTACAATACAATACCATATAACATCAAAGAAGAAAAACGTTACTAAGAAATATATCCTATTCACATATTTGATTTAGGATTCTACAAATGAAGACATCATGTGACAATATAATACTAGTGTATGATATTATATGTAATATGAATGTTTTATTATCCACTATGATACAGGCACATGGTACTGCACAATTGCCTCTCTAGCGTGCGGTGTGTAGGATATATATGGATGTTGGTCGCTTTCCTTGGTCATATGGATGGAGAGGTGTGCCACTGTCAAGTGATCCTAGTGAGGCGATTGTCTTTGATGATGGTCCATCTATGATCTGGATCTCGAGTTTCCATTCATCATAGTT
>NC_041385.1:805014432-805044017 GCF_002162155.2 Triticum dicoccoides
GGGTGTCAAGCGAAAACTCCATGCATTGACGGTGATGATGCCTGGCTGCCAGTGTTGTGTTCCTCTTGTGGGCACCGCCTTGGCCTCCCTCCGCCCCCTCCTCTAGCTAGCACTTGGGGTGAAAATCCTCGTCCTTGGGCGGGCACGGTGGGCGTGGTGCATACACTAGTAGAAAAGAGGGCTTTGGTCCAGGCCGGGTTAGCCCATTAGTCCCGGTTTAATCCAAAACCGGGACTAATGGGGGCATTAGTCCCGGTTCGTGAGCCCAGGGGGCCGGCCGGGCCACATGGGCCATTTGTCCCGGTTCGTCTGGACCTTTTAGTCCCGGTTGGTGCCACGAACCGGGACTAAAGGGTGCGATGCCCATTAGTACCAGTTCGTGGCACCAACCCGGACTAAAGGTTAGACCTTTAGTCCCGGTTGGTGCCACGAACCGGCTTTTAGTCCGGGTTGGTGCCACGAACCGGTACTAATGGGGTTTGAGGCATTAGTACCGGTTCATGGCATGAACCGGTACTAAATGTCCCATTTTCAAACTCTACCCCCCCCCCTCCCGTGTGGATCGCCTTTTCAGTTTTTAAAAAAATAAAAGAAAATGATGAAAATGTCAAAAAAATAAAAGAAAATCAGTTTCCCATGTGATATGTGGTCTAGTTGTTGGGAAAATTTACAAATATGAGTTTCGACTTTATTTGCAAAATCTCTCTAGAATTTAGTAAAATGGGCATAACTTTTGCATACAAACTCGGATTAAAAAGTTTTTTATATGAAAAATCATCTACTCGAAAAGTTACATCCAGGGGGAACCCCGTTAAACATTTTCAAAATCCTCAAAAACCTAACAGAAAAAAAGTTACGGGGCTATTAAGATCTGGAGGCAAAAAAAATCAAAAAATTTCAAACTTACTAGTGGCGCACCGTTTGCTAGGTGCGGCACTAGTAACAGAAAAAAAATTAGTTTCGAATTTTTTTTCGGGAATTGTTTTTCAAAATACATAATATGAAAAAGGAAAAAAAAGTGCTCAAATTTCAGTTTTTTTTTGAATTTTTGTTAAATCTGGTCAAACTATGGTCAAACTACTTATTCAAGAAGTATTAGTGTTACTAAATAATTATTCAAGAATATTAGTGTTACTAAATAATTATTTCAGTTTTTTTAATTTTGGTCAAATCTGGTCAAACAATGATCAAACTGTGGTCAAACAATGGTCAAACTAATTATTCAAGAAATATTAGTGTTACTAAATATTAGTGTATTTTTTAGAACAATAGTTTCAAACTCAAATAGTGAAATATGTGACTTCATGCCCAAGCTAAATTCCTGAGGTTAATAGGATTGACATCTTACTATTGTCAGGAAAACAACAAGTGCAGACTTGGAAACGAGGGAGAATAGAATCCGGAGGTTAAGCGTGCTCAGGCTGGAGTAGTGAGAGGATGGGTGACCGTCCGGGAAGTTAGATGATGAGGGGTGATTAGAGGTTAAATTGAGCAGTGATGAGGGGTGATTAGAGATGAGAGGTTAAAATAATTCAGAAATTTGAAAATAAAAAAAAATTCTAAAAAAATCATAAAAATACCTTTAGTACCGGTTGGTGTAAGAACCGGGACTAAAGGGGGAGGCTTTAATAACGACTTTTTAGTCCCGGTTCCAGAACCGGGACTAAAGACCCTTATGAACCGGGACTAAAAGCCCTCTTTCTACTAGTGGTAGTGTCCCACTTACGGGTGATCTCGGTCATGGCAGCATGTTTGGTTTGTCATGGAGCTCCTTTAGGCCCATCTCGGCTTCGACGGCTAGTTGTCTCATTTGCTCCAACTTCTACACACGACGTCACCCTCTCTCTGTCATTTCTTCTTGCCAGTAGGGTTGGTGCTCCTCTGTTTGGAGCGAGAGGGCACTGGGTCCTCTCTGGCGGCAGGATGGCGGGGATCGTGCGATGAAATCTGGTGCCTTCTTGTAGGTACCACGTGGTTGCATGTCGTCGGCTGCCTTTGGTTGTAGTTTGAGGTGGTCCACCCTCTCCTGTATGTGTTATTTCTACTTGTGACAGGAGTTTGAATGAAACTGTAGCATGCGCTGGTGAGTGCATATAGCTTTGATTGGCTGGCCTTTTCCCTTGTTTAACATCTCTTGGTCGACCACATAGTATTTTATGTTATGAACCATGGGACATAAATTTTTTTTAGAACATAGACGTCAGGGACGTCCGGCTTTAAATTAATAAAGCCCACAAACTTAGGCAGAGTATGACAACCACAGGACCAACATAAGGCGCCTTGAGAGGCGAAAGTTTAAGGGAAAGATCGCTAGATAGGGAGTTGCGGTACAAGGCAATATCATCCCAGAAACTACGAGCACGCAGGCTCGGAAGGTACGAGGACCAAAAGGGGCTGCCCAACCCTATGCGGCAGCCAACACATCAGACGGCGGATCCCGTGACTCGGAGTAGACGGCGCGAAGACGGCAGATAGCTTGGCGGTGGAGATCATAGTCCTGTTGTCTTCCCAGCGGCGCCCATTGCTGCTAGAACACGATGCATTTGAAGATGACGTCAGCGGGATGCGAGGAAAACACCCCCTCAATTGTAAACTTGTTACGGATATTCCAAATAGCCCATAGCATAGCCGCCGCACAAGTCCACATGACCCTACGAGACGTGCCTTGAACCAGAGACAAGGCAGACACGAGCTCAGATCGGGAGCGCGGATCCCAATCCACTCCCGCGGCCACACATACCGCGCTCCAGGCAAAACGAGCCAGAGAGCACCGAAAGAAAGCGTGGTCAGCATTTTCCGGGGCCCCACACAGCGCACAGGGGCCGGAGGCGGGGCCGTTGTGCTTAGCGAGGTTAATAGAGGTAGGAAGACGATCTTGGCAAAGTTGCCAGAGGAAGATCTTGATTTTGAGCGGGATTTTAGCCTTCCAAAGCCCCGTGGCCGCCGACGGGATCTGTCCGCGGGAAAGCTCTCTGTACAAGGATTTGACAGAGAATTTGCCAGAGCTCGAAAGCCTCCACGAGACCGAATCCGCGGAATCAGACAATCGGACGTCCGCTAGCAGAGCCTGAAGGCGATCCCAATCCGCCAACTCCGGCCCTGATAGCTCGCGCCTGAAGTTAATACAGGGGGGAGGCGCGAAGAGCCGAGGCAACCCGTTGCTCGGGCTCGACCGCTATGGAGTAGAGTTGGCGAAACTCCGCCCATAAGGGTCGTTGGCCAATCCAAAGATCAAGCCAAAGACGCGTAGAGCGTCCTTTGTTAACCGCAAACTTTGCACCCCTGGCAAAGAAGGATTTGAGGGATTGAATGGAGTTCCAAAAAGGAGACCCACGGGGAGCCGCGTCAAAAAAATTCCCATGCAGGAAATATTTTGCACGGAGGAGGATGATCTAGAGGCCAGTTTCGCCCTGAGTCATTTTCCAGATCCACTTGCACATTAGTGCGATGTTCATCAACTTGGAGTTGATGATCCCAAGACCCCCCTGGGCTTTAGGACGACACACGGCCTGCCATTTAACCATATGGTATTTCCATTTCGGTCCCGCTCCTTCCCAAAAGAAACGGGACCGCGGTGTGTCAAACTTAGAGTGTACCCCGTCCGCCAGCAAGAACAGGCCCATGGCAAACATGGGCAGAGAAGAGAGGCTGGAGTTGGTTAGGATTAGTCTTGCCCCTGAAGACATAAAGCGGCCCCTCCACGGGCAGACCCTATTCGCAACCTTGGAGGAGAGGGGTTCCCAGTCGGAGATTGTACACTTCTTCGCCGCAATGGGGAGACCGAGGTAGGTAAACTGGAACTGGCCAAGTTTGCAGTTAAGCAAGTTGGCAACCCGTTCACTTTCGGTCGCGTCCATCCCTATGGACACCACTTCACTTTTGTGGAAGTTTATTTTAAGACCCGACATGAGTTCAAAACACAACAGTATTGCCTTGACCGAAGCGATACTATGTGTATCGGGCTCGAATAGGAGAAGTGTGTCGTCCGCGTATTGCAAGTGAGACACTCCTCCTGGAATTAGATTGTCCGCCACTCCCCTGATGTGTCCGGCAAAACGAGCTCTGTCTAGCATGGCACCTAAGGCGTCCGCCACAAAGTTAAAAAGCAACGGCGAGGCTGGGTCCCCTTGACGTAGCCCACACTTGTTGCGAAAGAAGTTCCCTACTTCTCCATGTTGGGGAATGTAGTAATTTCAAAAAAAATTCCTACGCACACGCAAGATCATGGTGATGACATAGCAACGGGAGGGGAGAGTGTTGTCCATGTACCCTCGTAGACCGTAAGCGGAAGCGTTAGCACAACGCGGTTGATGTAGTCGTACGTCTTCACGATCCGACCGATCCAAGCACCGAACGTACGGCACCTCCGAGTTCAGCACACGTTCAACTCGAAGACGATCCCCGGGCTCCGATCCAGCAAAGCTTCGGGGATGAGTTCCGTCAGCACGACGGCATGGTGACGATGATGATGTTCTACCGGTGCAGGGCTTCGCCTAAGCTTCGCGACGATATGACCGAGGTGGAATATGGTGGAGGGGGGCACCGCACACAGCTAAGGAAGGATCCGTAGATTAACTTGTGTGTCATGGGGTGCCTCCTTGCCCCTGTATATAAAGGAGGGAGGGGGGAGGTGCGGCCGGCCTAGGAGGGGGCGCGCCAAGGGGAGTCCTACTCCCATCGGGAGTAGGACTCCCTCCTTCCTTGTTGGAGTAGGAGAAGGGGAAAGAGGGGGAGAGGCAAAAGGAAAAGGGGGCTGCGCCCCTTGTCCAATTCGGACCAGAGGGGGGGGGGTGCAGGCCTCTTTCCTTTTGGCCTCTCTTCTCTATTCCCGTATAGCCCAATAAGGCCCATATACTCCCCGGCGAATTCCCGTAACTCTCCGGTACTCCGAAAAATACCCGAATCACTCGGAACCTTTCCGAACTCCGAATATAGTCGTCCAATATATCGATCTTTACGTCTCAACCATTTCGAGACTCCTCGTCATGTCCCCGATCTCATCCGGGACTCCGAACTCCTTCGGTACATCAAAACTCATAAACTCATAATATAACTGTCATCGAAACCTTAAGCGTGCGGACCCTACGGGTTCGAGAACAATGTAGACATGACCTAGAAGTATTCTCGGTCAATAGCCAATAGCGGAACCTGGATTCCCATATTGGTTCCTACATATTCTACGAAGATCTTTATCGGTCAAACCGCATAACAACATACGTTGTTCCCTTTGTCATCGGTATGTTACTTGCCCGAGATTTGATCGTCGGTATCCAATACCTAGTTCAATCTCGTTACCGGCAAGTCTCTTTACTCGTTACGTAATGCATCATCCCGTAACCAACTCATTGGTCACATTGCTTGCAAGGCTTGTAGTGATGTGCATTACCGAGAGGGCCCAGAGATACCTCTCCGATGATCGGAGTGACAAAACCTAATCTCGAAATACGCCAACTCAACATGTACCTTTGGAGACACCTGTAGTACTCCTTTATAATCACCCAGTTACGTTGTGACGTTTGGTAGCACCCAAAGTGTTCCTCCGGTAAACGGGAGTTGCATAATCTCATAGTTACAGGAACATGTATAAGTCATGAAGAAAGCAATAGCAACATACTAAACGATCAAGTGCTAGGCTAACGGAATGGGTCAAGTCAATCACATCATTCTTCTAATGATGTGATCCCGTTAATCAAATGACAACTCTTTTGTCCATGGCTAGGAAACTTAACCATCTTTGATTCACGAACTAGTCAAGTAGAGGCATACTAGTGACACTATGTTTGTCTATGTATTCACACATGTATTATGTTTCCGGTTAATACAATTCTAGCATGAATAATAAACATTTATCATGATATAAGGAAATAAATAATAACTTTATTATTGCCTCTAGGGCATATTTCCTTCAGTCTCCCACTTGCACTATAGTTAATAATCTAGTTCACATCGCCATGTGATTTAACACTAATATTCACATCTGTATGTGATTAATACCCATAGTTCACATCGTCATGTGATAAACACCCAAAGGGTTTACTAGAGTTAATAATCTAGTTCACATCGCTATGTGATTAACACCCAAAAAAGTACTAAGGTATGATCATGTTTTGCTCGTGAGAGAAGCTTAGTCAACGGGTCTGTCATATGCAGAGCCGTATGTATTTTGCAAATATTCTATGTCCACAATGCTCTGCACGGAGCTACTCTAGCTAATTGCTCCCACTTTCAATATGTATCCAGATTGAGACTTAGAGTCATCTGGATTGGTATAAAAGCTTGCATCGTTGTAACTTTTACGACGGGCTCTTTTATCAGCTTCATAATCGAGAAACATCTCCTTAGTCCTCACTAAGGATATTCTTGACCCATGTCCAGTGATCTACTTATTAGATCAAAATTGTATTCCTTTGCCAAGCATAGAGCAAAGTATACAATAGGTCTGGTTCACAGCATAGCATACTTTATAGAACCTATGACTAGGGCATAGGGAATGACTTTTCATTCTATTTTTATATTCTGCCATGGTCGGGCTTTGAGTCTTACTCAATTTCACACCTTTGCAACACAGGCAAGAACTCTTTCTTTGACTGTTCCATTTTGAACTATTTCAAAAATTTATCAAGGTATGTACTCATTGAAAAATCTAATCAAGCGTCTTGATCTATCTATATAGATCTTGATGCTCAATGTGTAAGCAGCTTCACCAAGGTCTTGCTTTGAAAAATTCTTATTCAAGTATCCTTTCATGCTATCCAGAATTTCTATATCATTTCCAATCAACAATATGTCATTCACATATAATATTAGAAATGCTACAGAGCTCCCACTCACTTTCTTGTAAATACAGGCTTCTCAAAAAGTCTGTATAAAACCATATGCTTTGATCAACTCATCAAAGCGTATATTCCAACTCCGAGAGGCTTGCACCAGTCCATAAATGGATCGCTGGAGCTTGCACACTTTGTTAGCACCTTTAGGATTGACAAAACCTTCTGGTTGCATCATATGCAACTCTTCTTTAATAAATCCATTAAGGAATGCAGTTTTGACATCCATTTGCCAGATTTCATAAAATGTGGCAATTGCTAACATGATTCGGACAGACTTAAGCATCGTTACGAGTGAGAAAATCTCATCGTATTCAACACCTTGAACTTGTCGAAAACCTTTTGCAACAAGTCGAGCTTTGCAGATAGTAACACTACTATCAGTGTCCGTCTTCCTCTTGAAGATCCATTTATTTAACATGGCTTGCTGATCATCGAGCAAGTCAATCAAAGTCCATACTTTGTTCTCATACATGGATCATATCTCAGATTTTATGGCCTCAAGCCATTTCGTGGAATCTGGGCTCATCATCGCTTCCTCATAGTTCGTAGGTTCGTCATGGTCTAGTAACATGACTTCCAGAACATGATTACCGTACCACTCTGGTGCGGATCTTACTCTGGAAGACCTACGAGGTTTGGTAGCAACTTGATCTGAAGTTTCGTGATCATCATCATTAACTTCCTCACTAATTGGTGTAGGAATCACTGGAACTGATTTCTGTGATGAACTACTTTCCAATAAGGGAGAAGGTACAATTACCTCATCAAGTTCTACTTTCCTCCCACTCACTTCTTTCGAGAGAAACTTCTTCTCTAGAAAGGATCCATCTTAGCAACGAATATCTTGCCTTCGGATCTGTGATAGAAGGTGTACCCAATAATTTCCTTTGGGTATTATATGAAGACGCACTTCTCCGATTTGGGTTCGAGCTTATCAGGTGAAAACTTTTTCACATAAGCATCGCAGCCCCAAACTTTAAGAAACAACAACTTTGGTTTCTCGCCAAACCACAGTTCATAAGGCGTCGTCTCAACGGATTTTGATGGTGCCCTATTTAAAGTGAATGCAGCTGTCTCTAATGCATAACCCCAAAACGATAGTGGTAAACCGATAAGAGACATCATAGCTCGCACCATATCCAATAAAATGCGGTTACGACGTTCGGACACACCGTTACGTTGTGGTGTTCCAGGTGGCATGAGTTTGTGAAACTATTCCACATTGTTTTAATTGAAGACCAAACTCGTAACTCAAATATTTTTCTCCATGATCAGATCGTAGAAACTTTATTTTCTTGTTACGATGATTTTCCACTTCACTCTGAAATTCTTTGAACTTTTCAAATGTTTCAGACTTGTGTTTCATTAAGTAGATATACTCATATTTGCTCAAATCATCTTGTGAAGGTCAGAAAATAACGATACTCGCCACGAGCCTTAATACTCATTGGTCTGCATACATCAGTATGTATTATTTCCAACAAATTTGTTGCTCGTTCCATTGTTCCGAAGAACGGAGTTTTAGTCATCTTGCCCAAAAGGCACGGTTCGCAAGCATCAAATGATTCATAACCAAGTGATTCTGAAAATCCATCTTTATGGAGTTTCTTCATGCGCTTTACACCGATATGACCCAAGCGGCAGTGCCACAAATAAGTTGCACTATCATTATTAACTTTGCATCTTTTGGCATCAATATTATGAATATGTGTATCACTACGATCGAGATCCAATAAACTATTTTCATTGGGTGTATGACCATTGAAGGTTTTATTCATGTAAACAGAACAACAATTATTCTCTGACTTTAAATGAATAACCATATTGCAATAAACATGATCAAATCATATTCATGCTCAACGCAAACGCTAAATAACATTTATTTAGGTTTAACACTTATCCCGAAAGTTTAGGGAGTGTGCGATGATGATCATATCAATCTTGGAACTACTTCCAACACTCATCGTCACTTCCCCTTCAACTAGTCTTTGTTTATTCTGTAACTCCTGTTTCGAGTTACTAATCTTAGCAACCGAACAAGTATCAAATACTCAGGGGCTACTATAAACACTAGTAAAACACACATCAATAACCTGTATATCAAATATACCCTTGTTCACTTTGCCATCCTTCTTATCCATCAAATATTCAGGGCATTTCCGCTTCTAGTGACCATTTCCTTTGCAGTATAATCACTCAGTTTCAGGCTTTGGTCCAGCTTTGGGCTTCTTCGCGGGAGTGACAACTTGCTTGCCATTCTGCTTGAAGTTCCCTTTCTTTCCCTTTGCCCTTTTCTTGAAACTAGTGGTCTTGTCAATCATCAACACTTGATGCTCTTTCTTGATTTCTACCTTCGTCGATTTCAGCATCACGAAGAGCTCGGGAATCGTTTTCGTCATCCCTTGCATTATAGTTCATCACGAAGTTCTACTAACTTGGTGGTGGTGACTAGAGAATTCTGTCAATCATTATCTTATCTGGAAGATTAACTCCCACTTGATTCAAGCGATTGTAGTACCCAGACAATCTGAGCACATGCTCACAAGTTGAGCGATTCTCCTCCATCTTTTAGCTATAGAACTTGTTGGAGACTTCATATCTCTCAACTCGGGTATTTGCTTGAAATATTAACTTCAATTCCTGGAACATCTCATATGGTCCATGATGTTCAAAACGTCTTTCAAGTCCCGATTCTAAGCCATAAATCATGGTGCACAAAACTATCAAGTAATCATCATATTGAGCTAGCAAAACATTCATAACGTCTGCATCTGCTCCTGCAATAGGTCTGTCACCTAGCGGTGCATTAAGGACATAATTCTTCTGTGCAGCAATGAGGATAAACCTCAAATCACGGACCAAGTCCGCATCATTGCTACTAACATTTTTCAACTTAGTTTTACTCTAGGAACACATATAAAAACATAGAGAAGCAAAAACATAGGGAAGCAAAAACATAGGGAAGCAACAACGCGAGCTATTGATCTACAACATAATTTGTAAAATACTACCAGGACTAAGTTCATGATAAATTTAAGTTCAATTAATCATATTACTTAAGAACTCCCACTCAGACAAACATCTCTCTAGTCATCTAAGTGATCACGTGATCCAAATCAACTAAACCATGTCCGATCATCACGTGAGATGGAATAGTTTCAATGGTGAACATCATTATGTTGATCATATCTACTATATGATTCACGCTCGACCTTTCGGTCTCCGTGTTCCGAGGCCATATCTATATATGCTAGGCTCGTCAAGTTTAACCCGAGTATTCCGCGTGTGCAACTGTTTTGCACCCGTTGTATTTGAACGTAGAGCCTATCACACCCGATCATCACGTGGTGTCTCAGCACGAAGAACTTTCGCAACGGTGCATACTCAAGGGAGAACACTTCTTGATAATTAGTGAGAGATCATCTTAAAATACTGCCGTCAATCAAAGCAAGATAAGATGCATAAAGGATAAACATCACATGCAATCAATATAAGTGATATGATATGGCCATCATCAACTTGTGCTTGTGATCTCCATCTTCGAAGCACCGTCGTGATCACCATCGTCACCGGTGCGACACCTTGATCTCCATCGTAGCATCGTTGTCGTTACGCCATCTATTGCTTCTACGACTATCGCTACCGCTTAGAGATAAAATAAAGCAATTACAGGGTGTTTTCATTTCATACAATAAAGCGACAACCATATGGCTCCTGCCAGTTGCCGATAACTTCGGTTACAAAACATGATCATCCCATACAATAAAATATAGCATCACGTCTTGACCATATCACATCACAACATGCCCTGCAAAAACAAGTTAGACGTCCTCTACTTTGTTGTTGCAAATTTTACGTGGCTGCTACGGGCTTTAGCAAGAACCGTTCTTACCTACGCATAAAAACCAGAACGATAGTTCGTCAAGTTGGTGTTGTTTTAACCTTCGCAAGGACCGGGCGTAGCCACACTCGATTCAGCTAAAGTGAGAGAGACAGACACCCGCCAGCCACCTTTAAGCACGAGTGCTCGCAACGGTGAAACCAGTCTCGCGTAAGCGTACGCGTAATGTCGGTCCGGGCCGCTTCATCTCACAATACCGCCGAACCAAAGTATGACATGCTGGTAAGCAGTATGACTTGTATCGCTCACAACTCACTTGTGTTCTACTCGTGCATATAACATCAACGCATAAAACCTAGGCTCGGATGCCACTGTTGGGGAACGTGGTAATTTAAAAAAAAATCCTATGCACACGCAAGATCATGGTGATGACATAGCAACAAGAGGGGAGAGTGTTGTTCACGTACCCTCGTAGACCGTAAGCGGAAGCGTTAGCACAACGCGGTTGATGTAGTCGTACGTCTTCACAATCCGACCGATCCAAGCACCGAACGTACGGCACCTCCGAGTTCAGCACACGTTCAGCTCGATGACGATCCCCGCGCTCCGATCCAGCAAAGCTTCGGGGATGAGTTCCGTCAGCACGACGGCGTGGTGACGATGATGATGTTCTACCGGCGCAGGGCTTCGCCTAAGCTTCGCGACGATATGACCGAGGTGGAATATGGTGGAGGGGGGCACCGCACACGGCTAAGGAACGATCCGTAGATTAACTTGTGTGTCATGGGGTGCCCCCTTGCCCCTGTATATAAAGGAGGGAGGGGGAGGTGCGGCCGGCCTAGGAGGGGGCGCGCCAAGGGGAGTCCTACTCCCACCGGGAGTAGGACTCCCTCCTTCCTTGTTGGAGTAGGAGAAGGGGAAAGAGGGGGAGAGGCAAAAGGAAAAGGGGGCTGCGCCCCTTGTCCAATTCGGACCAGAGGGGGGGGGGCAGGCCTCTTTCCTTTTGGCCTCTCTTCTCTATTCCCGTATAGCTCAATAAGGCCCATATACTCTCCGGCGAATTCCCGTAACTCTCCGGTACTCCGAAAAATACCCGAATCACTCGGAACCTTTCCGAACTCCGAATATAGTCGTCCAATATATTGATCTTTACGTCTCGACCATTTCGAGACTCCTCGTCATGTCCTCGATCTCATCCGGGACTCCGAACTCCTTCGGTACTTCAAAACTCATAAACTCATAATATAACTGTCATCGAAACCTTAAGCGTGCGGACCCTACGGGTTCGAGAACAATGTAGACATGACCTAGAACTATTCTCGGTCAATAACCAATAGCGGAACCTGGACTCCCATATTGGTTCCTACATATTCTACGAAGATCTTTATCGGTCAAACCGCATAACAACATACGTTGTTCCCTTTGTCATCGGTATGTTACATGCCCGAGATTTGATCGTCGGTATCCAATACCTAGTTCAATCTCGTTACCGGCAAGTCTCTTTACTCGTTACGTAATGCATCATCCCGTAACCAACTCATTGGTCACATTGCTTGCAAGGCTTGTAGTGATGTGCATTACCGAGAGGGCCCAGAGATACCTCTCCGACGATCGGAGTGACAAAACCTAATCTCGAAATACGCCAACTCAACATGTACCTGTAGTACTCCTTTATAATCACCCAGTTACGTTATGACGTTTGGTAGCACCCAAAGTGTTCCTCCGGTAAACGGGAGTTGCATAATCTCATAGTTACAGGAACATGTATAAGTCATGAAGAAAGCAATAGCAACATACTAAACGATCAAGTGCTAGGCTAACGGAATGGGTCAAATCAATCACATCATTCTTCTAATGATGTGATCCCGTTAATCAAATGACAACTCTTTTGTCCATGGCTAGGAAACTTAACCATCTTTGATTCACGAACTAGTCAAGTAGAGGCATACTAGTGACACTATGTTTGTCTATGTATTCACACATGTATTATGTTTCCGGTTAATACAATTCTGGCATGAATAATAAACATTTATCATGATATAAGGAAATAAATAATAATTTTATTATTGCCTCTAGGGCATATTTCCTTCACTCCATTCACCGCAATCGCCGTCTGGCCTCCCGAGACCAACTACATCATGCGGTGAACCCAAACCGACGAGAATCCTTGATCCAGGAGGACTTGTCGGAGAAACTCCCAGTTCACTCGGTCGTACGCCTTCTTAAAATCAAGTTTGAGGAGAATAGCGGGCTGTCGAGCGCGTTTTAGGGAGTGGATTATTTCTTTGAGGACCAACGGCCCCTCCAAGATGTTACGGCCACGAATGAAAGCTGACTGGGTCCTACTAATAATGTGATGGGCTATCGGAGACATGCGAGTAGAACAAGCCTTAGCACAAATTTTAAACGGAACATTAATCAAAGCGATAGGGCGGAAAAGTCTAATGTGATCCGCGCTCGGGACCTTGGGGATCAGAGAGAGAACCCCAAAGTTCAGGCGAGAGATATCTACCGTACCGCGCATAAAACCATTGCAAACGTCGAAAATTGGACTTTTAAGCACGTGCCAAAACTGCTTAAACATCGCCACCGGCCACCCATCCGGCCCGGGCGCAGTGTCAGATTTCATACCCAGCGTCGCCTTGTCAATCTCCTCAGGGAGGAAGGCCAAGCTCAGGTTCTCATTTTCCTCGTCCGTGACACGCAGAGCAGGGTCCCACACATCCGCCCTAAGTCGAGCCCTGGATTCCTCCCTGGAACCCATAAGTTGGATGTAAAACTCGTAGATGTGTCGGACCATATCCTGTTGCCGCAATAGGAGCCCCTGCTCCGATTGAAGTCTCAGGATGGCGCACTTACGGCGTCTGCCATTTGCGTAGGCGTGGAAATTGAGCGTCCACTTTATTCCACCGCGCCTGCACCAGTACTCCTCCTCGGCCCTAAGGAGGGACTCGACTTGGGCTTCAAGCGCGTAGCGCTGGGCCCAGTCCTGCTCAGAAAAGACCTGCACATCTGCCGCAGCGTCCAGCTGGGCGAGCTCCTCGGTCAGGCGCGCTCTTAACAGCTTATCCTCGCGACCCTGGTTAGCTCCCCACCCTTTGAGAGCCGCACGCATACCCGCCCCTGCGGCAATCCAGAACTCCATCGGACCGCGCACGCTCCCGATGCGAGCGACGCAATTCTCCCATTTCAAAAGGTAGATTTGCTCAAAGTCCGGAGACTCCAGCCACGCGGTTTCAAAGAAGAAGCGCGGGCTGCGTTTTAGCCTCTCCTCCCCCGAGAAAAGGATGAGGGGGACGTGATCCGACCCAATCCTGGTTTCGGCTTGCAGAGAGCACAAGGGGAACAACACCTCCCACTCCAAGGACATAAAAACCCTGTCCAAGACGGATCGCACCGGCGTTAGCTGTTTGTTGGTCCAGGTGTATCGAGCCCCCACGCGAGCCACTTCCCTAAGGTCCATGGATGCAATAGCATTATTAAACATGGCCACCCTTGTCCAGTTAATAATATTGTTATTCTTATCCGCTCCCGAACGGATCAGGTTGAAATCACCACCCACCAGCAGCGGTAGGTTGCTCGCGCCCAAAGCCATCACCTTGGGCATAATTATTGTAGTAGAAGATATTTTCCTGGAAGATATACTCTTTATTTTAGGCCCATAAGACATGGTCAGGACTGTATAAGCATAATCCAATGTTATAAAAATATGCCCATGCTACTTCCTAGAGTTGCACATCCGTAGCTACTATTCATCTCTGCACTCTTCCTAGCCATATTTGCTCTCTTCACACAATAGTATTTGCACCCAAACACCAAATAGTATTACCACCTAAACAAACACGGACAACAGAGTCAAGAAACAATGATTCAGCAAGGACACACCAGTAAGAAACAAGTAATGGTTCTTCACAAAATAAACAAGCAAACAAACAAACAAACGAGCAAAAGTAGAAATAGTCAGACGATGTTGGATACATACATGGAAATGGGAGGCATTTAGATGCACATGCCTTGCAGAAGCTTATGGAAACATTGTTTCTGAAGAATACTAAGTACCCAAGGAAGAAGCACAAGGACTCCTCGTCAATGTGCCGTTGGGAGGCACATGAGGAAGCATCTCTGTCATGCTAGAGATGTCTTCAGTGATGAGAGCACTGAGGCACATGTTGAGGTCGTTGTGCTTGACGAACTGGATGCAGAAAGTCAGAGTGAGGTTCAATTGTTTAGTCGTCCTAATTTAGTAAACGATTATTACTAGGGGTGTCCCTTGCTCGTGTACATGCTGTGGGTATGATGGTGTGGGATAAACCACCCACGTGCTTCGCAAGTATTCCCTTTTCTGCTATGCATTTAGTCAATTTTGTCCCTGTGATAGAAAGCCACCAGTGGCTTTGTTTTCTACATTATGGTGATGCACTGCACTGAACGAGAATTTCTACTTTTATCCCCTGCCATAAGCTTCAGGGGATATAAAATATTCTGGAATTTCATAAAATGTTCCCGTTTTTCAATTTTTATTCACAAATTTAAGAAATATTTTCATTTTTCTAAAAGCTGATAATTTTTTAGAAAAGTACGTGCTTTGCACTTTATGTTCAAAAAATTCACCAATTGTTAGGAATTTGTTAACAATTTTTTTAAAAGATTGTTCGTGTTTGTAAATTTCCATGCACAATCTGAAATTCCAAAATTGTTGATAAATTTCAAGAGATGTTTGGGACATAAGAAAATGTTCACGTCGATTTATAATGATACTAATTGTAAATAACATAAGTATTAAAATTAGGAAAAACTACATGCTCACAGGTGCACCCATTTGGCCTATTTTGTCAGACTCCTCTCAACTGTAGTTTTTTTTACCATTGACAAATGACTCCAACTTCTTGCAGGAGCCTGGCACAAACATATAAGGGCATCTCCAGCCGTGCCCCCAACAGGCCCCCACAGGCCACTTTTTCGGTGCCGGCGCCGAAAAAACGGCCCAGTCGCGCCCCCAGGACGCCGAAAATCACCGGTTCAGACCTTTTTTCCGCCCAGCGGTCACAGGCCGAACCCGGCGCGCTGGGGAGCCGTTGGGGGCTCCGGCACTAGGGAAAAGCACGCCTGGCCCACAACGACAGGGGAAAAGTCAAGGTTTTCTTCCCCCGACTCGCCTCGCACCCCCCGCGCCCTCGGCCACCACTAGCTATATCCTGGCGACGGCCGCCGGCCTACTCGGCTAGATAGCCATTCCCCGCCGGAAAATAGCAGCGCTTCGCCGCGGCAGCCCCTCCCGCAGCAGCTGGTCGTTTCCGGCCGCCATTTCCGGCCGCGGAGGAGCGGTTTAACGCTGGGTACACGCCCACCGAGCGCAAGGTGTTCGGCGTTTTGACTGTCTCGGTGATGGACTTGGATGAGGAGGAAGAGCTCGCCGCGCTGCTGGAGGAGGAAGCCGCGGCCGACGTCCAGGAAGAAGAGCATCTGATGGTGCTCGCCGCCCTCGCCCAGCTGCTGGCGATCAATGAAAAGCCGCGTCGAGGTGGCTCGGCACCGGGGCGGGTGAAAGCAAAGAACCGGCATCTTCTGCAAGGCTACCGCATGCTCTACTCCGACTACTTCGCCGATGCTCCACTTCATGGCGAGAGAACATTTCGGCGCCGTTATCGGATGAGCCGAAAGCTCTTCCTCAGGATTGTGAATTCCATCTGGGAGTTCGACAACTACTTCAAGTGCAAGATGGATTGAACTGGCGCTCTTGGATTCACCTCCATCCAGAAGTGCACGACAGCGATGAGGATGCTTGCATATGGAGCTCCCAGTGATTCACTCGACGACTATGGGCGCATGGCCGAGTCCACCAGCATAGAGTGTTTCTACAAGTTCTGTCGGGCAGTGGTGGCAGTGTTTGGGCCACAATACTTGAGAACACCCAATGCGGAAGACACTGCTCGGATCCTAGCCCAGAATGCAACAAGAGGATTTCCTGGGATGCTTGGAAGCATCGACTGCATGCATTGGCAATGGAAGAACTGCCCATTTGGTTGGCAGGGGATGTACAAAGGCGCCAAAGGCGGTTGCAGTGTGGTGCTTGAGGCGGTAGCCACACAGGACCTCTGGATTTGGCACTCCTTCTTTGGTATGGCAGGAACTCACAATGACATCAACGTGTTGCAGTGCTCTCCTGTTTTTGCCAAGCTCGTTGAGGGTCATTCTCCTCCGGTGAACTTCGAGATCAATGGGCACCAATACAACAAGTGGTACTATCTAGCTGACGGCATCTATCCGAAATGATCGACATTTGTAAAGACGATCTCAAACCCTGTGGCAGGAGGCAAGAACGCCTGGTTTGCGAAGGTTCACGAGGCTTGTAGGAAGGATGTCGAGCGGGCATTTGGTGTGCTCCAATCTCGATTCGCTGTTGTTCGGTACCCCGCTCAGACCGGGTCGAAAGATCAAATGTGGGATATCATGACTTGCTGTGTCATCTTGCACAACATGATCATCGAGAGCGAGCAAGAAGACCCAGTATTTGACACTGAACCATACTACAGGCAGGGTCCTCTAGCCGAAGTTGATCACCAGCTACCGGCAACTTAGACTGCCTATCTCAGTATGCGTCAGGAGATCCGAGACCCACAGGTGCATCATCAACTGCAGAAAGATCTGATTGAGCACCTATGGAGGCTCAAGGGCGACGCCGCGTGATGAAATACGAGTTTTTATTTGCTGAACTATATAATTTGTATTGAACTATTTGTTGTTGTAGTATTTTGTTGAAGTATTTGATTTTTCTGTGATGAAATATGTGATAAGGAATAATTGTGTTGATAATTGAACGCCGAGACACGGCGAAACCACGCCGAATATGGGCCTATTCTCGCCCATATGAGCCATTTATTCGCCGAAATTGGGCTGCAAAGTGGGCCAATTTCAGCGCCTGGGGGCGAGCTGGGGGCGACGACTGGGCGCAAAACCGCCCCCAGCGCCGAGTGTATCGCCGGCTCGCCCCCAGGGGGCGATTTGTATGCGTCCTGGGGGGGCCAACGGCTGGAAATGCCCTAAGGCATCCATGCCAGGTTTGAACGACTTGTGACACTGTTTGCACGTTGCGACATGACCGGCCATTTATCAGCCCATTGATCGAACCTAGTGGCTAAATTTTGTGCCTCTGCAGCTATTCTCTCATCAAGCTTGTTGGATCAGGTGTTGCAGCCGGTTGTAGATCTTAGACCATTTCTCTTCTCTCGTGTCTCATCTCTGTTTGAAGTCAGCATAAATCTAATGTGGTAACTTCTATAGGCCTCCTACATTATCTTGTTATACTTGCTCTTAGTTGTCAGACAATGCCGCCGGCCCGTAAGACAAGTGGCTGACAACATTTTGCCACTAATGGATATACATGTTGCGCTGCCAAAAACTATCATGTTGGGCAAGTTTGAGATACTTAAAGTAGAGCTGTCACACCTATGTTAGAACGTTTCGGCCCTCGAATCCGGTGTACGCGAACAATGCTCATGGCATTTAGTAGGCGCAAGGACCTTAATCGGGATAGAAGCCAACCGAAGCTGAAGCGCACACTCCATGCGTCGGACACCGGTGAGGCCCATTAACATATTTATTTTTTATTTAAAAAAATTCTTTAGGAGAAAAATATATGATCAAAACACTTTAATAAATATAAAATATATAATTTATCGGTCAAGAAAAAAATGTTTCAACTAGTTGTAAAAATGTCTTCATGTTTGATAAATTTATTTATGTATACTGAATAAAATATCCATGAAAATTATCGTAAAGTGCTCGAGTATAAAAATAAACCATTTGAAAAAAATAAATCTATATTATAATTTGGAATACTAGACTGTATTTTTGTAAAGATATTCTGGTGTTTATGAAAGTGTCCATGCTTTATAACTAAATAAGTAGGAATGAGAAATAAAAATATCCAAACAACTTATCAAAAAAATTGAATCGATAAAATGGTGCACATATAAAAGGTTTTCTCAAATATGTTTCATGGTCTAAGTAAAATGTTCATATATAAAATAAATATTGCAGTAATTTATAAAATAATAATTCTGAAGTAGATTTCAACTTGTACGGAAAATGTCGAAATAATTCAACATTTTCCGTAGAAGTTTTATTTACATCAAAAAACTTCTATGGAAATGTTGAAATGTATCATGAAGGCGTGGACTATAATACTTGACACACACCCAATTCGATATATCTTAGAGCATCTGCAACCGGACTTCGCAAATCTGGCCCCTCAAACGCCCGCGGACACGCCCGGACGCGTCGGCGGGCACTGACCAGGAATGCCTCAAATTAGCCGCATTGCATCCGCCTCTCTCATATTGCACCCCCTAGGTCCATAAAAAGCATGCAAAAGAAATCCTACGTACTACATCTACATGCCACCCTAGCTACTCTTCATCGTCGGAGATGTCCACGACGACGGAGTCGGGCGCCGGCTGGACGGGCGGGTAGGAGGGCTCCGGCTCATCCTTCTCCTGACCTCATCCATGTAGGCGAACATCTCCGCCTCGTCTGCGGTCTCTTGCGCCTCCATCTCATGCCGGTGATGGCGTCTTGCCTCCACAGCCGACTCCGACAAGAGGGAATCGAGTATGGCCTGCTGCTCCGCATGCAGATCCCTGTCGCCAACGTCCCCCACATCCTCCTCCCCCGGCTCGTCCCCCTCCTCCTCCTCGTTCTCATCGTCCTCCTCATCCACCTCTCCATCCTCCTCCTCCTCCTCCTCCTCCTCCAACTCCCTCCTCCGGATCCACTACCTCCGGAGGTAGCCCCGCGGCGATCCGGGTCTGCTCAAGGAGCTCGAGCCGGCGCTCTGGTGTCAGAAATGACACGCTCCTCACCCGGTGGCGTGGTGCCATGGCTAGTAGGTGGACTGGTGGAGTGGAATGTGGCGGCGGCGGCGAACAGGACGAGGAAAATTTGGACGGATGGTAGGGTTTTCGGTGCCTCCAGTTGACTTAAATAGCCGGACAATGCATTATGCGGGCCGCCAGAGCTGCGCCACGCGACCCACCTGTCCGGAGGAGGAGACGAGTTTCGGGCCGCCGGGTTTGAAGGCATTTTCGGCTGGGACCCTTTTGCGAGTCCGACGTGGCGGGTGTGCCCAGGCGCCCCCATATCCGCCCCATATTTGGGCTGGATATGGGGGGGGTGCCTATCAGTCTGGGCGTTTGAGGGCCGTCAGAAGGGTCCATCTGGATGGAAAAAACGTGACCGGACAGTGACCGGGCGGTCCGCCCGGGCGTATAAGGCTGGTTTGAGAGATACGGTTGTAGATGCTATAAACCGGTCAGCTACAACTACCGTCAGCATAAGCCATTCTGTGACCTTCCTGACCGGAGGAGTGGAGCACACCGCCGGTGTGCTCCTTAAACCATACGACAACAAATTTCTGTCAAGCGTTGCGAGAGGAGTTGGTGCATTCGTCCGATGGCTGATTAATACTGGTAAACGTGGTTTTTTTTATTCCATGACATGACGACCGTGGGCTCCCATGCACGCATCCACTTGGACATCAACATACATCACATTATTTTGGCAGCATTGACTTTGCCATGGCCATAAACATCTCCTTGTTGGCCGTGAAATGGGCGAGCATCTGCGCCCTGTCCGGCAGGCACGCCCGGACCTTCTCGTCGGAAGCGTACTCCTTGGCCCAGCGGCAGAGGCGAGGGAACTCCTCGGCCGTGACCAGTGTCACCCCGGACACCTCCTCGCAGACGGTGAGCCAGTGCGCGAAACCGCAGGCGGCTATGTCGACGAGGCCAATGGTGTCGCCGCCGAAGAACCTCTTCCCATCGAGCTGCACCTCCAGGAGCGCGAAGTTCTCCTTGATCTCCTTCATGAACCCCTTCTGCGCCTCGCCGTCCGTCCACATCGCCAGCCAGAACGGCTTCGAGCACTACTCTGCCTCAGCTAAATCAGTCCGTGCATAACCACGAGTATGTACAGGACAGCTGAAACAGCTGAAACAAGGCATGTACGTACCTTGTCGTCGATGAAGCGAGCCCAGAAGCGGGCCATGGCGCGGTCATATGGGTCGGCAGGTAGGAGTCGGGGTCCGTCGAAGGCCTCGTCGACGTACTCGACGATGATGAGGGACTCGCAGACGACGCGGTCGCCGTGGAGGAGCACGGGCACCTTCTTGTGGACGGGGTTGCTCGTGAGCAGCAGCTCGCTCTTGTTGTGGAGCTCCTCCAGGATGAGCTCGTAGGGAACGCCCTTGAGGCGCAGGGCAACCTCGGCGCGGTGGCTGAACGGGCTGTCGAAAGCGCCGACAACCCTGATGGCCGCCGGTGCGCTCATCTTCGCTCGGGTAGCTGTGCTCGAAGTCAAGTGTAGATTGATGGTGAGATTGTGAGGCCTCTGGGTAATGGCCGGTGACTTTGTGGTATTTTATAGCGCTTGGGTATGGGACTGGCTTAATGTCGAGGCTATTTTAATCGAGTTGGTACTGAAACTTCTTCGGGAAGAACATATTATTTTTGTTTCCCCAGCACAAGTCAAATGTTGATGTCTTTGCGAGAAGCTTCCATGTTGCTTCGCTCCAGACAGAGTGATCGATAAAATAATGTACTAGGCCAGGCCTATGGGCATTGCTAGGCGCCGGCGCGCCGGTCCAATTTTTCGGCCGGACACCTAGCCACCGTTCGATTAACGCATCCGTGGGCCGTTCAGATCTTATCCCCCCGAGTCTTGTCTTCCTCCTCGCGCATCCCCTGTCCCTCGCATCACAACAGCAAACACACCGCGGTGCCCGCTCCTCCCCTCACGCTCCACCGGCCGCCCCGCGAGCGCACGCGCTTGCCGGCCACCTCCGCCACCGGCTCGCTCGCTCGAGTTTATGGCCACACAGAGGGATTTTCAGACATGGACGTATTGACATTGGAATAAGGAGCAATGACAAGAGGGATTGCAAAGCGTTGGAGGAAAAAACTTAGTTACTGAAGTTATTTGGATAATGTTCTATTGGTGATTGTTCTATATCTTGTAATAACTAGAAGTGATTATGTATCTTGCTACTTTGCCAATACTTTGCTATGATGATTTGAAGGGTGAGGCAAATTTGAGAAAAAAATGCAGCGAAACATTCGAAGTTTCGCCCTACAGAGCCAGCCCAGCTGCACAATCCAGTGATGTTGCAACACACTCACCGTAAAAATGGATGTTGTGACGTAATTATGGTTAGATATCCTATCATCTATGCTTGCGTGAGCTGATTAGGGTTTCCCCGCGCCGCCGCCGGCGGCCCGAAACTACCGAGATGGCGAAGCCTTGGGCTACGACGACCAGGGGCGGCTCCTCTGTGGAGGGGCGCGCTGGATTGGGCAGAGAGGGGGCCTCGCAAGAGCCTTTCCTCGATGTGGGGGAGATGCGCGCACGTGCACGGGAAGCTCTGAAGAAAATGAAGAAGGAAGGTTGCGACCTCAAGAGGCCCCCTAGGCCAATCGGCGGCGATCTACTTCCGATGATAGAAGAGATGAGAGACAGGATGTGGGATCTACTGGAAAGGGGAACCAGAGATCCGGGGCAGGTAGAGAAGAAAATTCCAGGACGGCGACATGGAAATTGTGAAGGAGGGAGGGAGATCGGGACATCACAGAAGGAAGATGTGGAGGATGGCAGGGGAAGGAAGATGCCGGTAAGGAAGGTTGCCTCTGGCGTGACGGAGAAGAAAGGTCTCGCGATCGGCGACGACCTAAAGGTGAATGCAATCCTACAATTGTTTTCGCTTTTATTCTGCCCATCTCAAGAGTCCACAAAGGGTGTGGTAGCCAATTTGAGATTTGTAATCATGTTTCTTTGTCGGTGCGAATTGTTTTGAGTGGAAAGAATTGAATCCCTAGATCTTCATTTCAATGAAGAAGCACTAGGATTAGGATGGTGAACGTCTAAGACATGGTGGCCTATCCGGTTGTATGTATTAGATTAAAGATCAGATTCAAACTACATGACTGAAATTTGTCAATTTTCAAAGAAATTCATTTGATCGTTTTGGCGATTTTGACTGAACACGAGTCTTTCCACACCGAAATTTAAAACGCAAGTACCGATTTGCAGTGTCAAATTGAAGAGATGGTGGGCACACTAATTAATACGGAGAAAACAAGAAGAGGACCACCTTGTCACCACGTATATAGTATCACCACTGGCCAGTGCGGAATAAATATGGAAGAAGTTAGCTCATCTATGATTTTACTAAACTGTACTAAAGCATATGAACCATGTGACTTAATTTATGGTGTAAAAATATATTTCTTGGAAGATATCTTTGTTTTAGGCAGAGAAGATATTAGATCAACCATCTGAGTATGATCCGTTGTTATAAAGCATGTGCTGACATCTATCGTTGCATGTAGCTAGTCATAGTCTCTAGTTCTCTTCTCGCAAAAAAAGAGTCTCTACTTCTCTACTTCTCTGCCCATCCATGTTTTATCTCTCTACCCATGATAGCACCCAAACAAACAGAACTAGTCATGCACTAATGTTTTAGGAGAGAAAGAGCAGTACAAAAGGAGCAAACCAGGATTATTTAAGTGGAGTTGGACTCATCCGTGGAAATGGGAGGTATCTGGAATTCTGGATGCACATACCTTGCTGAAACTTAGTTGAACATTGTGCTAGGAACTACGACAAGCCGCGAGGGACAACTGCAAGGATGATCTTCCAATTGAGTTTCTACAATGAGGTGTGGGGAAAGTAGCACCCTATTGTTGGTTTGCACGGAGGACTACTGCTGGAGCTGGACGCAAAGAGTGCCGAGCTGCAAAGCTGCAGACTAGGCATTCTCCGCAGCAGACCACCTCGATGAACACTGATGAACACGTAGTTTGCATGCAATGGTGTTGGAAGCAGACCACCTCGACAAACACTGATGAACGTCTGAGTTGCATGAAGTGTCGCCGGTAGCAGACCACCTCGACGAACACTGGTGAAGTTGTGCTGACGAACAACGGTAGCAACCATCTGGGATGTGAGCAGCTCGAAGCCAGGTTTGCAGCTGCGACTAGCTAGAGATCCACGAGCATCCTCCATCTACTGGATCAAAACGTAGAAACAAGAGCAAGGACACCAATATATATGTTGTATCTAAAGCACGATCCAACCTGATCTTGTGGCTAGCATTGATCCGCTTGCACACCTTTTTTTGTTTTTTTGATCGGAACTACGGACTGCACGCCTGAAGTGAACATTCAGGGAGTTACATAGGATGAAGAAGAGTCAATTACACTGGTGGTGCTAGAACTTGGCGCTAACGATCACTTTGATGATATAACTTGTGTTGTACATCGAAGTGATGCAAAAACTTGATTTTGACGTGCAAATACAATGCTTATCTCGTTTGTATACGGAATCAGCCACTGGACCGGGAGAAGGGGGCGCATGGGAGGGGTGACAGTTTGCACACAAAAAAGCTCTTGTTCACGTGGGAGGGGTTACAGTTTTCCACCTCTATGAGAAGTGTGTCCCGCCTGTCCATATTTTTAATAATTTAAATATAAGCTGTGTGTGTATAATATTTATTTATTCATTAAACTTTTTTATTTCATAAACCTTTTAAATTTTATTAAATTTCCATATTAAGTAAATATTTTTTATATATTACACCGATATATATTTATATATTTTTATTTATTAATAATAGTTTGTATATATAATATCTATCTCACAAATATTTGAACATAATTTTTATTAATTCCGTTTTTAAATAAATTTTGAAAACAAACAGGTGCAAATGGGCCGCACTATTTGCAGCCATTTAAGCTCCACATGTGCTCCGGTAAAATACATGTAACGTTGTTATCCATGTTGAACAAGCTATGGTAACTTAGTGCAACATGGCAAATTTCATTGAGAGAAATCAGCAAAGAAAAGAAATCTTCTCCGGGTGACAGGGCCGCCTCGGCAGCGTGGCTTCTCTGCCGAGCAGGAAGCCACAAAAAGCATTGTGCTCTTGTAACTGATCTTTTAGTAGGCTAAGTTGCCGAATTCTGAAATCACTACAGGCACAGTGTAGGAAATTGCGGTCCTCAAAACAATGTGTCCCATGATCATTTTACATCACGATATCTTTTTCTTCTGGTTATGCGTTTTCCTCTGCACTTTTCTTTGTATTTCATTTATGGAATCATCCGGGTAGAAACGGGCAAGAATCTCTTCTGTCGTAGAGGCCTCGTCGAGTGCTTCCGCTACGCCAGGAGATGATGATCCAAGAAAAAATAAAGTGGGACGGAGAGACGCCGATGGAAAAGAGGAGTTGAGGTCAGAGCCATCCACAAGCCACACCCCGCCGAACCCTTTTTCCTGATGCACCATCTATTGATTTCTTAAGAAAACGCATTAAAACGGTTCTTAAGTCCTGTCGAAATAGGTACCCGGCGGATCGCCTATTACGCTCTACTTACTCGGATCTTCACCTTGAAACGGCGAACGCGGAGAAATGGATCAAAATCGCCCAGGTCCTCGAAGATATGTCCAAGCGAAGCCAAGATTTTCGGAGTAACAAAAGGGAGCAGCCCCATACCGACTTGATTATTCAAATCTGCGATTGGGAGCAGGATCACCTACGAAAAAGAAATTCACTGGTGTAGGTTTCTCTGCAGAAACCGAGGCCCCTACTTTCCTTCTAAGGGTAAGTCGGGGGAAAGAAGAGCGGGAACAAGGGCTTCTTTCACTGTTTCCCTAAGTTCAAAAGTGAATGTGGAAACGCTGTCTATGGTCTGGTTATAGCATCCCCTTTCTCAATTCCTTTCTGGTCAATAAGGATGGTTATAGCCAGCTTAGAAGGGAATTCTAAATGTAAGAAGTTGCTGGATGGTTTGCTCCAATGAAGAGGTACACCTAGGTAGGAGGGAGGGAACTTTCCCACTTTGCAGACGAGTAGTTCTGCCGCTCCGCGTTGGATAGGAAAGGGGTGGAGAAGGTTCATTTATCAGGAATCTACTTGTTGCATAATGCACATGCTGAAGGAAATATGTCCTAGAGGCAATAATAAAGTTATTATTTATTTCCTTATATCATGATAAATGTTTATTATTCATGCTAGAATTGTATTAACCGGAAATATAATACATGTGTGAATACATAGACAAACATAGTGTCACTAGTATGTCTCTACTTGACTAGCTCGTTTATCAAAGATGGTTATGTTTCCTAACCATAGACATGAGTTGTCATTTGATTAATGGGATCACATCATTAGGAGAATGATGTGATTGACAGGACCCATTCCGTTAGCCTAGCACTTGATCATTTAGTATATTGCTATTGCTTTCTTCATGACTTATACATGTTCCTGTAACTATGAGATTATGCAACTCCCGTTTACCGGAGGAACACTTTGGGTGCTACCAAACGTCACAACGTAACTGGGTGATTATAAAGGAGTACTACAGGTGTCTCCAAAGGTACATGTTGGGTTGGCATATTTCGAGATTAGGTTTTGTCACTCCGATTGTCGGAGAGGTATCTCTGGGCCCTCTCGGTAATGCACATCACTATAAGCCTTGCAAGCAATGTAGCTAATGAGTTAGTTACGGAATGATGCATTACGTAACGAGTAAAGAAACTTGCCGGTAACGAGATTGAACTAGGTATTGGATACCGACGATCGAATCTCGGGCAAGTAACATACCGATGACAAAGGGAACAACGTATGTTGTTATGCGGTTTGACCGATAAAGATCTTCGTAGAATATGTAGGAACCAATATGGGCATCCAGGTTCCGCTATTGGTTATTGACCAAGAATAGTTCTAGGTCATGTCTACATAGTTCTCGAACCCGTAGGGTCCGCACGCTTAACGTTACGATGACAGTTTTATTATGAGTTTATAAGTTTTTATGTATCGAAGTTTTTTCGGAGTTCCGGATGTGATCACGGACATGACGAGGAGTCTCGAAATGGTCGAGACATAAAGATTGATATATTGGAAGCCTATGTTTGGACATCGGAAAGGTTCCGGGTGAAATCGGGATTTTACCGGAACACCGGGGGGTTACCGGAACCCTCCCGGGAGTTAATGGGCCTTAGTGGGCCATGAGGGAGAAGAGGAGGGCCGGCCAGGGCAGGCCGCGCACCCCCTCCCCCCCTAGTCCGAATAGGACAAGGAAGAGGGGGGCGGCGCCCCCCTTTCCTCTTTCCCCTCCCCCCTTTCCTTCTCCACCAAGGCAAGAGGGGGGAGTCCTACTCCTGGTGGGAGTAGGACTCCTCCAGGCGCACCCCAAGGGGGCCGGCCGCACCTTCCCCTCCCTCCTTTATATACGGGGGCAGGGGGGCACCCCAGAAGACACAAGTTGATCTACGGATCGTTCCTTAGCCGTGTGCGGTGCCCCCCTCCACCATATTCCACCTTGGTCATATCGTCGCGGAGTTTAGGCGAAGCCCTGCGACGGTAGTACATCATCATCGTCACCACGCCGTCGTGCTGACGGAACTCATCCCCGAAGCTTTGCTGGATCGGAGCCCGGTGATCGTCATCGAGATGAACGTGTGCTGAACTCGGAGGTGCCGTACGTTCGGTGCTTGGATCGGTCGGATCATGAAGACGTACGACTACATCAACCGCATTGTGCTAACGCTTCCGCTTACGGTCTACGAGGGTACGTGGACAACACTCTCCCCTCTCGTTGCTATGCCATCACCATGATCTTGCGTGTGCGTAGGAATGTTTTTTGAAATTACTACGTTCCCCAATAGTGGCATCCGAGCCTAGGTTTTATGCGTTGATGTTATATGCACGAGTAGAACACAAGTGAGTTGTGGGCGATACAAGTCATACTGCTTACCAGCATGTCATACTTTGGTTCGGCGGTATTGTGAGATGAAGCGTCCCGGACCGACATTACGCGTACGCTTACGCGAGACTGGTTTCACCGTTACGAGCACTTGTGCTTAAAGGTGGCTGGCGGGTGTCTGTCTCTCTCACTTTAGCTGAATCGAGTGTGGCTACGCCCGGTCCTAGCGAAGGTTAAAACAGCACTAACTTGACGAACTATTGTTGTGGTTTTGATGCGTAAGTAAGAACGGTTCTTGCTAAGCCTGTAGCAGCCACGTAAAAATTTGCAACAACAAAGTAGAGGACGTCTAACTTGTTTTTGCAGGGCATGTTGTGATGTGATATGGTCAAGACGTGATGCTATATTTTATTGTATGAGATGATCATGTTTTGTACACTACTAGGAAAAGACCTACTAATGGCGCACCTAATTTGGCCATTAATGGCGCATTAGTGGTGCGCCATTAGTGCCACGCCATTAGTATATTTTACTAATGGCGACTAATGGCGCACCACTGATGCGGCATTAGTGTATACATAAGTGCGCCATTAGTATGCCTCCCAGGGGCCATGTATACCCAGGTGCTCTGGCATACTAATGGCGCACAGCAACAAGATGCGCCATTAGTAACCTTGGCATACTAATGGCGCACTGTTCAGTGATGCGCCATTAGTATGCTTTGTCATACTAATGGCGCACTGTCATGTGATGCGCCATTAGTATGAATATTAGGTTTTTTTTATTTTTTATTTTCTGTTTTTTGCACAGGTTACAAAATGTATAATTTGACAAAATATAGACAGCACACATCAACAACAGATTCATCGAATACAATAGAAGATTAGTCTTTGAATACAATTCATCATATTAGTCTCCGAATACAATTCATCATATTAGTCTCCGAATTGAAAAGACCGAACAAAGATAGAACATTATATTACAAGTCTCGAGACCGCGAGTAGCGAGTTTGTCTTCACATTACAAGTTGATATCGATCATCTAAACTACCATCACATAGAAGAGAGTTGCGGTCATCACGATGAGCATCATCATGATGAAACTCGTCTTCATCCGGTTCCTCCAACGCTCCCTCCCCTCTCTCGCTAGATAGCGGGCGTATCTAGATTCGGCCTCGGCCCTAGTGGTGTACCCTTTGTAGCTGTTACCGCTGAATTGATGAACCTGTCTCCGACACTCCTCCCAGTCGTCGTAGACTCCGGGAACCTTACCCTTGTACACGACATACGTCGGCATCGCTATGCACTAGCCAAACGAAACGTTAGTACCAATTCACAGAAAATACATAAGAAATATATAAGTATGCAACAGAACGATCGAAAGAGAAAAGCAAGACATTAATAGCATCGATTACATCTAAGTTGAACGACTCTCGAAACCAAAGAGACATACTACAAGTTCATTAAAGTTTAATTACAACATGAGCCAATCGATGTTTCAGAACTAGACACAGCATCACTGCTTTCGACTCGACTCAAGGGACCGAAGCGTGGATGAAGCCGCCGTCTATCGTGGGAGTCATGAAAGAACGGGCGTTGTCAGCCTGCATTTGTAGCATTGTGTCGATGTCACTGTTGGACGGTTGATTTCTGAGGTAGAACTGCCCCGAGGTACGAAGGACATCTTGATGGATGATTTCCGCAAACTCCGACTGGATGCGAAAGAATTCTTGTCGGAGGTTCGCGTCCTGGATTGCTGACACGCTCTTTGCCCAATCTTTGAGTTTACTCGGTAGCAGAAGTTGATGATGGTCCCGTACGATCGCCCGCATGTGATGGATGGCGTAGTAGGCACCCTTCTGACCGCCAGGCGGCTGCTTGACGCATCAGAACATCGTATTGTGGGAGAACACGTGCTTGCCGTACTTACGAATAGGCCTAGTGAAGGTGCCTCCAGATTTGGCGTAGCCGGGGAGAACATCATCAAGAACCTTCTTGACATTTGTGTAGTCTACGTTCGACTGACGGTCTGGGTCGAAATACGTGGCCATGGAATATTTGGGGCTTAGGAGGATGAGCGTGCAATGTGTGTCACTGCAGAAAACACGGAATGTTAAAAGAAAAACGATCGAAATCTAAGAATTCATATGTTACGGGC
>NC_041385.1:805044388-805049599 GCF_002162155.2 Triticum dicoccoides
GGGGGACTTACTCGGGAAAGTAAGGCACGAGGAAGTTATCCTTATCTTGGTTTGCCAGAATGACGCCTTCGAGATAAGAACTCGCGACTTGCCGGTCCCCAGCGCTGCCCAAGATCTTGGCACGCATGTAGAAGGGGTCGACTATCACGATGTCCGGGGTTTGTCGCGAATGATCCGCATCTCCATACTCAGCGAAAATAGCCGAACGAAGGTGTAGTGCAGCGGATGAAGGTTCATCATAGCGTGGATGTCATCAAACCGCAGGACGATCGTACGCCCGATGGAGTTATCCACAAAGCCCTTGCCCTCTGGCACCTTGGCCGCGAAAACCGGGTATGCCACATCCTTCTCTCTGAGACGCCGCTTCTCCAAAGAAAGAACACTGTCATGCAGACTCCGCATAGCACCGGTTGCAGCATTGAGCATATTTGTCGGTAGCATCGCCCTACCCGCCACATGCACCCTCCTCGAGATATCCTCAGGTGAAGGTGGCCCGTCCTGAGCACGGATCGTACTCGGTGCCGGCTGGCTCGCACCCTTGTTAGTCTTTCTTTTGCGTGCCTTCTTCTTCTCCTGTAATGGGACCGAGTTCTTCTCATAGACCGCCTTCTTGAGTGTATTTGGGCTGATAATATTTCGCACCTCGCCTATCTGAGGCTCGATGAAGTCGGCAGCTGGAGGCGTCTCCTGAGAGCTGAACGACAGACGACGCCTGTTGCAACTTGGCTTCTCCGCGGTACCAGCTAGATCGCGCATGTCTTTTGTTGGGTTGGGTTCTTGAGAAGAAGCCCCCATGAAGTCGCCATCGTACCCATGTTCGGCAAAGTACTGATCGACGTTGCCAAATGTATCGTCGTCATAGTCGTTCTGATCCTGTGCCATATGCATGTTTGGATCCAGTGGCATAGGGATGTCTAGCACCGTTGCAGCGGTCTTGCCATGGGGCCGACTTGGCGCCGGCACGACTGGCGGTGTTGTCTTTGAGGTGGTGTCCCCCGCCCCCAAACGAATCTGGCTTTTCAGCCAAAGCAGGGGCCAGCTAAGGCAGGCGCTGAGGGTCATCACGTCATCATCGTTGGCCCCGACGGGTCGAATCGGAGGTAACAACTCGTCGCAGCCTGGCAGCACCCGAACCAGTTGAACCCTAAACAAGTTGGGTGGCATCTGGGTACCGTGGAACAAGGGGTTGCCTGGTTGAACGATTTGGCCCTTGGCGACATCGACCAACTCGTTGTTCACGAAGTGCAGGAGAGTGCACAGAACGTCGGCGACGCCCTGCGAAAACATGTAGGGTGTCAGGGATGCCCAGTCAAAGGCAAGGAGATGAACTCCTCGGCCGAGAGAGGCTTAATTAGTTACCGTGATGATGGCGTTGAGCTCGGCTAATGTCGAGGCACCGCCAACGGCGGGCGTGCAGTTGACGGAGGGGCCGCTTGCTGCAGAGGTGCCGGCCGGCGTACACCCGGGTGCATTAAGCTCCCGTGCCGGTGTCGGAGACACCAATGCCGCCTCCGCCGGAGACACCAATGGCCCCGCCATCGCATTCTGCGAGTTGCTGGCCGTGAAGCTAGGAATCAGGGGCGGCCCCTGTTGGCCGCCCGCAATCCACGCACTCAACCCCTGGATCAAGGTAGGCACAATGGCAGTGATCGTCGCTCCGAGTCGTTGTTCCACTTGCTCTTGGACAATCTCCGGAATCCGCGCCACCTGTGCCTTGAGTTCTTGAACCTCGCGCGCCTGGCTTTCCGAGCTGGTCTTTTTCTCCTTCCGCACACCAGCGGTATAGTATGACCCCCATTTTGTGGACAAGCCTTTGCCGGCCACACGACCAGCTGACGTCGGCTTACTGAGCTTATCCTTGTTCTTCATTACATTCAACGCACTGTTTAGAGTGGTGTCCCAAGGGTTGCTCGTAGTCGACCCCGCGCTACTGCTTTCAGTCGCCTGCGGAAGGAATGTGAACCATTTAGAAATTTGGCTTCATTAATTAGAATGCAACCATATGGAGCTAATTACGCGGGGGTGTATTCCTTACCAGAACAAGCTCAAGCGCCCTGGTCTTCGGATCCGTGGTAAGCTCCTTTGTTATCGGGTCCTCCTTGTACCGGGCCCTGACAAAGTTCCTGGTCTGCTTGTTACCGCTGTATTTCTCGAAGCGGGCGATAGGCCTTGCTCGGCACGCTCCGCGTCCTCCTTGTCCCATATAGGCTCCGCCACTCTGTAACCGCCGGGACCGAGTTTGTGTTCCCCTAAGTTCAGCTCCCGCATTTCTTCCCCCCACTGACTTGATTGGGAGTTTGCGGTGCTCGAGCAATTGATCTTGAAGTCGTTGTAGTCATCTTCGATGATCGAAGGATTTTTCTCCTTGATCTTCTCATAACTCTCACCTTTCTCGATCATTCTCTTCACATTGCTTTTCCAAGTAGACAGGGCCTTGCTCATCTTCATGAGGGCAGCATTGTTCACTTTATTCCCTTTGAGGCTTGTGTTTTCAAAAGCAGCAGGGAACTTGTATCGTTCATGCAGCTTCGTGAAGAGGAGGTTGCGCAAATTCCCTCGGTCAGGATGCCTCAGGTTCTCCGTGTTGATCGAGACGGTGCTCCGGAGAATGCACCCGAGCTGAAGCGAGTACCCCTTGACTATTCGTTCGGGCGCCGTTGGATTCCCATCGGAGTCCACTTCAGTAACTTCCTCCTTGAGGGTGCGGAGCACGGTCGGGCGCCGGTCCTTCCGTTGCCTCTTCTGTTGGCTGCCATCTGTGCGTGCGCTGCCATCATCAGTGGTGGCATCCTCGGCGGCACCATCAGTGGTGGCATCAGTGGGGTCATCCTCGGCGGTACCATCAGTGGTCTCAGGATCGGTGGGGAAGGCGGCGTCCTCATACAAGTGAGGTTGTTCCTCCATCTCCTGGGACAGCTCCCAGAATGCCTTGCCGCCCGAACCCCCGGCCTCATCGTTGTGGGCCATGTTTCTCTCTAAATAGAAATAAAGTTTGGTCAAAAAGTTGGTTATTGTCAAGGAACAAGATCATGGTCTCATCATTTAGGGTTTGTCGACACCGAGGCATCCTAAAATCTAAGCTTTTATCATTGAGGGTTTTTCGACGCCGAGGCACCCTAAAAGCCTAAGCTTTCATCATTTCGGTTTTTATCGACACCGAGGTACCCTAAAAGCCATGCATTAGTCACAAGTACGCCGGGGCACTTGATCCTACTTAATTAACTACTAAGATACCCTGGCCCATGCATTAGTCACAAGTACCCCATATGTCCTATTTTTAGCAAAGTCATGCTAAAATTCACGGAAAATTTCAGCATGACCTTTGCTGAAAATAGGACATATGGAGTACCCGAATTTGCCGGAACGAAAGTTAATCGACATTCCGGCAAACTCAAGGGCCTCTCGGGGTACCTGCAAAATCATTATCCCAGGTGGACATGGATGCAATGTCACATGTCACATGGATCCCACACCCACAGGAGCTGGTGAAGCTTCATGTGTATTTCACGAAAACCAGCCTGACTAAAGAGCTTTATGTAGAAAACAAATCACTCCACCAGCTCACACAGGATCCATCAGAGACATTCACCCAAGATTTGACGGCTGTCGTTGATTTTTTTTTTCTATGTTTGCACACAAAGTGGTGCTTCTATTGTAGTCTCCCCAGTACAGTTCATGTCCAATCTACCATACATTTGCTGCCAACTTGATCATCCCTCTAAGCAATTACTCAAAATTGATCAAAGTTTATGCATTAGAGAATATCAGTCATTGATATATGGGTCCACATATGTTATGAAACAAACACTAAAACAAATTGTAGAAAAGGAGAAAAATAAGCTGCAGTGGCTAGCTACGTGTCTTTGCAGCACAGCGATCGCGAGATCTAATCATGCGTGACACAATGCCTTTTTCTTACCTTTTTACATTGCTCGCAGCTCATGCGTGAGCCGCCCCAGTCGGAGTACTGTCCTGTGCGAAGCCCTTACTTCCTGCCGCATAATGCGGCGTATAGGAGTCCCTATGTACATCCCTAAAGTTTTTTTTTACTGCTAAAAATATTGAAATTTGATGGTTGTCCAATATCTAAAAGTAAGTTCGAGCAAGTTTTTATTTATAGATTTTAATTTTATTCTACTTTTTTACTGTTCATATTTTTTCTTTTTTCCTTTTTGTTCTTATTTTTTCCTTTTCTTTCTTTTCTTAACCTTTCTTCTTTGTAACACACAAATAATTTTTATGACGCAGATGAACACTTGTAGTTGTTTTATTCTTTTTGATAAACACTATCAAAATTTCCACTGTTTGACTTGAAATCAAATTTATTCGCTTTGTTTTCAAGCACTGGAGAAAAACAGAGCCTCTAAAAGTAGTCTAATTGGAATTGTAATTTTGTTTCTCCAGAATATTTGGACTTGTCTGTTTCTATCTTGCAGGAGCAGAATATTTGATCTCCATGTAGCAATTCTTCGGATTCCTTTCCTCAAAAAAAAAAATTCTTCTGATTCCTGTAGGCGACTAGGAACAAAGGTGCAGGGATGAAAACTGCAGCTTTTCATACTGCACCAGAATTATCTTTAGTCTAATCCTTTTCGTACATAAACCAAATTTCATCGTCCCAGGATCACCCGGGAGGAAGAAGCAATTTTTCTCCATCGGGACAGAAGATGACAGAAGATGCCAGTCATGAAACTGAAGATACACGACACAGGAGGGGCTCTGCTCCAAGTGCTGCTAATCAACAACACAAGGGCATACACATCTGATGCTCTCAGGAGTATATTTACTGCTATTCACCTTCCTGTTACGACCAAGTAAAATATGATGCGAACTTGAATTTGATCCATTTAGTAATCTGAAACAAAATATTCCTGACTAATGAAATATACTCCACCCAAGAACCCGATTGTATATATATGTGCTCTCGGGAGTGCATTCAATGCACGCAATCTGAAACCAAAGCATGCACCTGAAGAAGAATCCCTTTCTCATACGCTGCCTAATGGGATCCCTTGATTAATTCACAAGGCTGCGTGAATTTTAGCCTTGACTAATTAACCGCATGATCGTAGAAAAGGAGAAAAAATCCCCACCCAGTTCGTCGAACAGAGCAGAGCACAAAAATCCCCTCCAGTGAATTTTACCACGATCTACTACTTGGGGCCGCGAATTCGCAGGACTGTAGGAGCATGGAATGGATAATAAGGAGGC